>NW_010187419.1:14774-61468 GCF_000695765.1 Mesitornis unicolor | reverse complement strand
CTGCTGAATGAAAACTTCAGGGTTTAGAAAGAGCAGCATGTGGATTATTTTACTCACAGTCCCACTGCTGCTGGTACAGTCTTCCCATATGGGAGGTGTTCCAGTTACCCAGGGAAAGTGAGGGGATTTTTATTTGTAAGTATTATCTTAGATTGCTGAAGAGCATCTGATTCTTCCCAGTTTATTTGATATGGGAACCAACCCGTAATTGGTAATTGTGCTTCCCAGCCATCTGTCAGGATTCCAGTTTGTTCATGGCAGCACACACACCCCATAGCAACTTCTCCCATCCCAAGTGCTTAAAAACCTCCCCTCACAACTTCACAGGACAGTGACACCAGGCAGTGGGCATGGGCCAGGGGTGGCTGGAGGTAAGGACTGCAAAGCTGGAGCCTGGTGAAGGATGGGGTGTTGCAGACCTGGGCAGGGACAGTACGGTTCCTAGGGAGGGGACAATACTGAAGAGCAGAGTGTGCTCTGCGGTTGTTTTAATAATTTATTATAGAAAATCACCTTTGGCAAGCTATGTGGAACACACTCCATGGGATGAGGACGTCCTTATGGTTTTATCTTCGCTGTTGCATCAACAGTTCTCGTTTTGTAGCCAAAGCTTTTTAGGTCACTGAAAGCCATGCTTTATGCCCCAGAGAAGACCAGTAGCGTATCTTCAGTCTCATTCTCTGTTTCTCCAGTTTTTTGCCTGAGCTTTGCTCTGTAGCTGAAGGGCAATTCTCATGGATGTGTACATTTACACAAGGGTCTTTTCATCCCTGCCAGAATGCTGGCTCACCATTTGGTGCTGGCTTCAGAGTGCAATGCCCATGGAAAAAGCAGATTATACCAATATGGAAAAGCAAGACTGGTTTTCCACTGTTGCTCTGTGGCTTTATTTTGCCCTTCAACCATCTGTCCACACAGGCAACTGTTACTGGGGGTGGAATACCAGTGTCTCTCATTTTCACATGCAACAAATATAAACATTTTCTTTTACTGACCTATTACTGCATTAAGCAGAATAGCAGTCAAAGCTATGAATTCTGCAATAATAAAATCACATTTTTCTTACTGTAGATAACATTGCCTCAGAGCTGGAGAATTTTATGGGTCTGATTGAGACAGTGACAGGGTACGTGAAGATTCGCCATTCCCATGCGTTAGTCTCCCTGTCTTTCCTGAAGAACCTGCGGTATATTCTGGGAGAGGAACAGGTGGACGGGTAAGTGTTCAGATATTTGTAGATGCAGTTTCACTTTAGTAGAAAGCCACCGAGAATAAGTCTCCTAATAAACATTCATGTACCACTTACAGACTCTTCTCCACTGATAGGCAGTGTTTTTCTCCTAACGAACAGCATTGCACCGTCATCACTCATTTGGATTGCTATCCAAATCAACGTATAAAATCAAGTGTATTGGAAGTATTTTTATGGCAACTTTGCTGTTGCTTTTCGCTTCAGGATTATCTAGGGGGGACTGTTTACATTGATAAAGTGTCTTCATTAGTTCTTTTTTGCTCTATTTTATTGAGAAAAGAACGTGTTCAGAACCAATTGGATTTCCTTGCAGTTCTTTGCTATTGGCTTTTAGCAGAGTTTTGTGGAGAATGTCAGCTGAAGGGAAACCTGAACCTTTGGTAACCAGGGAGTGCGACTGGAAATGACCCAACTAGTATGAAATTGTTTGCAGGTAGCAATTGCTTGCAACTCCTTGAAATACTAACATTAAATCAATTACCTGTCGAGCAGAAAAAGGACTGGTCAGGAAAAGTTAAAACTAATCTCCTGAAATGTTTTCTGTGGGTTATATTGCTTCTGTAATGTATATAATTACACAATGTGTGATAGTTTTTGCTGTGTATAACTTGTATTTTCCTATGATGGTAAGACATAGCCAAGCCACTGAACTTTCAAGTGCTGAGGTGGGCTTATGGTCCTTCAGCAAACTGCCTTGCTATTTCTGTTCCTGAATCAAGTATCTATCCCAAGTTTAATCCAGTATTCCCTGCGAGAAATAAGTCTCCCTCAGTAATGACAGAGCTATTAAATAAAGAATTTGGGGAAATCATGTAAGAAAAGGTAGTGGGAGGGTCATGGGAAAGGTTGCTTGTGTCTGATTTATCTGCCCCAACAAGATAAAGTTACAGCATGAGGGATTCTTCACAACCTCCCCCTTTCTCTCGGGCTACTCTTTGGTCAACCTTAAATTCTTAAAATTCCACCATCTGACAGAGCGAGTTAAAGGGCAGCTCTTCATCCTGCACTCAAAAAAGCACGCTGTCTTTTCCAGTAAGAGCACTGGCTCTACGGAAAAGCACGTTTCTAATTGCAAATCCTAGAGGCTTGTCGCTTTGCGGAGCACAAGGCTCATTCAGGCCCACTTACGATGTGGTGTGCTCTCGCAGGTACTCCAATTATCGATTTCTTCTCTCCCTTGCTCTCTTTAAATTTGAGTTTAGCGTTGTGTTTCAAGTAGTAATTATGTTTATGGTACCTTGTATGTCAGCAAGCAGAGCTAACATGAAGGGAAATGGCAGGTTTTTAAATCAGATTTCCAAGTAGAGAAGTAAATGGTGCAGCTTTGAAGAGGAAAATGGGGCTGAATGGGGGAAGTAAAATAGATCTATAGTGAAGAGCTACTTGTGCTAAAATTCACCCATGCGAGGAGATGACTGCAGTTACGTACTTTGGGTCAGGAAAGGTCTCTTTGCTTGGAAAATGCGTAGCATGATTTAGGCATTACCACAGTCTAAATGTTTCCAAAGATACTTAGATGGAAGTAGGCAGCTGGCAAGGGAGAACTGAGCCTGAACAATTGCTTTGGCAGAGCTATGAACAACAGGGAGTGGGGTCTTAACCTGGGAAGTGCTGGAACAAAAGCTGTTTACGCCAGCATTGCCTTGGGGGGTGAGAGGGAGCTTAACTTCACATCCATTATGGTAGTTGTTCATTACACAACCAACCCCACAACCACCGTCCCTTTTCTATTGAACCGGACGAACAAAACAGTACCTCAGTATTTCTTGCTTCCTTGCTTGGTTGCCAGTGCCTGCCTTGGTTATCGCAGAAAGTTGAGAGGGAATTCACTTTGTTTTCAGACTATTCATTGCCTCTTTTGAGCACCATGTCCATAGCAAACGTGCTTCTACGGCAAGAAACAAATTTCTCTTTGCAGATAGGAAAGCTGAAATGGGCTGGAGGGGTCTCAGTGTCTGTTGCGGGATTTTGATTCCTGGTCTGGTGTTTGCTCTACCAGGCCTCTCTGTCCCCTGCCTGGTTTCTGCATGTTTGCTGCTGTCCTTGACTGCAGCTGTGGTGTGGATGGATGACACACAGACAGCGCCTCTCAGAGCATCTCCAGCTTGGTCGTCTGGAAAAGGAGCAATTTGTGGCCTTCAGGAGCAAGCGAGGAGAGATGGCTGAGACAGAGCTCCTGACCAACTGTTCTCCTTATGTTTCAACGTTGTAGCAAATTGGGGACAGTCTGTATAAAAGTGAAACCACCCCTCCCTGCTTTCTACATCATTTTGAAGCAGAGGCATCAGTGACTGTCAGGCTTGTTGGAAGGTGTGAACAGGATCTCTGGCTGTTGGATGGCTGAAGACTGCTTGTTTTCCTGAGATGGTTATTGTCAGATTATGTTGAATTCAGACAGTCAGTGTGATAGCAGCAAGGGCTGTTCTAGCCACAGCATTTCAACAAAGCGGTCACCCCGTGTGTGAGAGCGTTTTAGGAACGAGTAACGCCCTTGGGGCTGGTGGTAAACACGGCTGGTGAGCGTGTCTGCAGGGACAGGCTCCCGTGGGGGAGTGCTCCTGGGCTTCGATGCTGTGTAAGGGGAGTCTCCAAAGACACAGTTTCTCAGCCATCCATGTGTAAGTGAAGTTTTTAAAAGTGTGTTTGGGAGTTCGCACACTGAGGAGCGAGGCTGGGTTTGTGTGGGGTTTTAAGAAGCTCATTAGTTCACTTTGTCAAACCAGACAAGTAAACACTGAACGTTGCTATGGGGTAAGGTGCATTACTTGCAAATCCATGGCTTAGTATAAGAGCCCCTAGTTTCCTACCCAGGTATTTGCCTGTGGAGGTGCAATTCTTGGCCAAACCAGTTGTTTCTAAGTTGATTACAGTTTACATTAGCAAGATGTGTACATGTTGTGTACATTAGCAAGTATCTGTTAGAGACAGATACTCTGTTAACAGCCTCAGTGGTTCTGTGTGAAGCGCTGGTAAGGAAACACCTAAACCATGACAACAAGCCAAAGAGTATACCAGCAGTATTTAAACATGAGCAGTGTTTTGGGAATTTGATAAAGTTCAGGCCTGTAGAGACATGCTGAAGTACAAACCTATTTGGAGAGGGACCACTGAATGGAGCATTTTGTCAGTTGTCTGCAGTGGTGATCTCTGTTGTGGTGCTGTGCTATAGATGTTTGACTCTGTTGTCAGGCCCTCATCAGGGATCAGGGTCACGCTGTGATACAGGTATAGAACAGTTTTGGGAATTTGATAAAGTTCAGGCCTGTAGATACATGCTGAAGTACAAACCTATTTGGAGAGGGACCACTGAATGGAGCGTTTTGTCAGTTGTCTGGAGTGGTGGTCTCTGTTGTGGTGCTGTGCTATAGATGTTTGACTCTGTTGTTGTCAGGCCCTCATCGGGGATCAGGGTCACGCTGTGATACAGATATAGAACATATACCATGTTAATAGACAGTTTCTAGCCACTGCATGGCATGTTTTGTTTATGTAAAGGAGTAAGGGTTTTCCTTTTCTCCTGTCTGGTTAATGTCCCAGCTATTTGGCCTAGTGGGATTTTCTGCCTTTCTTATTGTTGTAGCACTGAGAGATGAACATCTTCTATTCTGCATGTCCTACAGGGCTGCTTGTCTTGCCATAAACCTCTGCTGCCTGGTCATCTTCTGTAGCCAACTCATCCACCATTCTCATTCCCAGTCCTCTGCCAGTTCTCATTCCCATTTTGGAGCAAGTCACTTGCTTTTATGGATCATGCATTGCTTTTTTATTAACAGTGTATGCAGCTGGTCACTACCCCTTTCAGGAGCTTTTTGTACCCTGTAATGGAGGGGGTGAAGGGTGATTAAAAGCTTGTGGAGATGTTTCCATCACCCCCATCTCCTTTTGGTTTGGATCTCGTGTTCTCCCTCATAGCTGTACAGTGGGTGAGCGTGCACAGATAGAGCATTGCGTGCAGATAGAGAGTGCAGCAGGTTTTTAATGTATGCAGTCAATAATTAAGTGGCTGTGGGTGCTGTGCAGTTGAGGATACACATCGTGTGGGAATTCTCTCCTGTGGGCGTGCATGGGTTATAGAGGTCGCCTTGAGGCTTTTTATGGCAGGCCTGGGACCAGATGTGCCTCCTACTCCTGCTCAGATGTTTAGCCTGTCCTTCAGGCCATAATCTCCAGTCATTCCCTTAGTCACTGTCTCCAGGGTTTGATTGGCAGTGCTTTGTTTTCCTACAGTGAATCTTTTATTCTTTCCATGAAATCTTCCTTGGCATCCTGATTTTTTCCACAGCTGTTAGAGCCAAAGTCTGATACAATCTTTATTTATAACTTTATTTATAACCTAAGCTCTAAGTGCACTTTGGTTGCCCCTGCTCCACCTTTCAAGCCATGCAGCACCGCACCTCTTCTGTGACAGCAGCTGTATAGAGCCCTCCAGTTGTGCTTTGCATGGTGCTCTGAGTGGTGCTAGAATAACTTCCATTAATTTATACTTTCAGTGTATGTGTGCACCCTTAGGACCTGTTTGCCTCAGACGGCTGCTCATGCTTGTGCAGATGGCTTTAACCTGTGAGCCACAGTAGCTCCCAGCTCTGGCCCAGTCACTCTGCAGTTGTGTAAAGCACCGGTGTGTGCTTGATTTGCCTAATTTATTCACACTCCTGAAAGCTCAGCCACGTTGCTTTAATACATGAATTATCTCTAGTGTCTAAAGCGTGATTGCCACAGCTGGGAGCAGGAGATGGGCTAGGCTGTTATTAAATATTTAAGATGGTTTCTATAGTTGTGGAGCCACACCTCTGTTTATCGTGCTCAATCTGCGTCCAGCTTTTTGGATCTTTCCTGAAAAGCTTTGCTGCCATCGCTTAATCACGTGGCTAATGATGACGAAGTGCCATCTTTTCAGCAGTGCACAGGGAGCTGCAGGGATTTTAGTCATCTGTAACAGAGTAATATGTGTCTCAAATAAACATGGGGTTTGGTGATGTCTGTCAGATCCCACATGCAGTTGAGCATCCTTGTTCTCTGCTGGCAAGATGCATTTAAAGCACAAATATGTATGTGCTCCCTTGTCAACACAGCACATTCTTCTCAGTGATCTTCTGAAGGGGTACCAGGTATATCGGCTTCATTAGCAGTCGAGCTCTGGATAATTAGGGGATAGTTGGAAATAGGAGAAACCACTTCTTTTTCACATTGTTCTGAAAATACACTCGGCATTTTGGTGTGTTACAAGAAACTCTGTAGTGAAAAGCATGTGTAGAAAGCCTGGTTTAACTGCATTGACAGGGGCTTACCAATGCAAAAGGGCTTGCAGAAGTTACAAGGCTTTGTGTCAGTAATGGATTTTATGTTGATGTATTTAGTGCTGGTGGGGTTTTCCACAGAGGAGCATAATAAATGCTGCCATGATGGGTTGGTCTGATCTAGGTTCATCAGCTGCACAGACCTTAACTCATCGTGCATTCCTGTTGCTACTATCCCAAAATGTGTCTTTCCAGGTATTGTCTTGCTGCTGCTGTAGAGTCTATAAACTTGCTTTTGCTACATAGACAGGGTTTTTTTCCCCAGTTTATCACAATCGAGTGGTACCAGGAATTTCTTCTTTGTACCTAACAGGATTTAAACACACAGTTTTCAATGTATTATCTGTGGAGATAGAGGATGTTGATGTTATTCCACTGCTGTGCTTGGGGAGCGGGCTCAGCACTCGCTGCCGCCTGTGGTGTGAGTTCTGCACTTTGAAGCGAGGCTCCTGCGCCGCGCACTCGGTGCAACTGTTCACTGTCAGGTTTTGATGTATGGGCGCGGCTGCACTTGGCACAGGGTAGGAAATCTTTCCTGGGCCAAGAGGTAAACTAAGACAGAGGCAAAGAAGCCTCACTATGCAAACTCTCAGAGAGGCTGTTGTAAACAAAAGCAAGACAGCTGTGTTGACGATTGTATTTTGTTGTCAGAGCTGCACTGTGCTTTTCCTCCCATAAGATATGTAAGGTTATTGCTTCCCGTTTGCCACATAATGGAAAATCCAGTGTAGAAACCTGCTGTTCAGAGACATGAATTTATATTGCTCATAGCAGCTTCTATAACATTATTAAAACACATGTTGGTGTGGTATCAGCCCTGGAGTGCTGTGTTACAGTCATTTCCCTGTCCTCTGACCAGAGTGAGCATCCAGGGAAAACTTGCTCCATGGGAGAGAAGAAAATCCTTTACGCTGCTGAACACCAATTTAAAGTAATAAGAGGAAACAGCGTGTTTTAAAGTTTGCTTATGTTAAGGTATACTTGGTTGGAATTGGCTACGAATTAAAACTAATATTTTTCCTTCAAAAATTTCCTTGTAGGAATTATTCCTTCTACGTGCTTGACAACCACAATCTGCAGCAGCTGTGGGACTGGAACCATCATAACTTGACGATCAAGGAGGGGAAAATGTACTTTGCGTTTAATCCCAAGCTGTGTGTTTCTGAGATTTACCGAATGGAGGAAGTCTCGGGAACCAAGGGACGACAGAGCAAAGGAGACATAAATCCAAGGAACAATGGGGAGAGAGCCTCTTGTAAGTGCACAAACAAAACAACCTCAAGGCAAACTGCGTAAGAGGGTGTCACAAAAAACCAATGCGCTGCCACGTTGCTGACCATTGCAGTATTTAGAGTTCAGAAATTACAGTAGCCTTTCAGTCACTCGACTTGTTCCGTTTTTTAAGTGTAGCTGTGGAAGTTTGTTCACATGCGTGACAAATGATGAGGTTACACAGTCTCTATCTCATCTGTAAAAACCATTTGATGAAGACAGCTGCTTTCCAAACACACTTTTTTGTGACAGCAACATCATACAGCAACAGGAACATACCTGGGAAATGAGAAATAAATCTAGTATTTTGGTATATCCAACTAGGAGCGGCTTCTCTGTTTCCTTTGCACGTGTACATCATTATAGGTGTTTTCCTGTCTCAGATATCTACTCTTTCTTGATAATAAGGAGGCTGCTGAATAATAATTCCATAGACACCAAAACTGTTTCTGTTATGTTCAAGCTTATTTTCACCTCCTGCCAAATATGGTACCGTGTTGCTGAAAGTGTTTGTTGTAAACTCAGCTTTCTGTGCTTTATTTTCAAATCTTGCTTTTCAGTTGAGAACACTGTTTAGTGATGTATAATATTCCTAAGCTGCAGTATCTGCATTTAATTTTGGATTCTGCAATGATCACAGTTGTTGCAAAGTCCTCTTTTGTCTTCAGTGGTCTTCACCTCAGGTGTCACTAGCACATCTTAGAGCAGTGTCTCATCTAGGAAATAAGACGACAGAGTGCTTACAAATTTGACCTCATACTCAAACTCGTAGAACTGGCAATGCATTTTTCTTTGGTCTATTTGTGGTGTTCTTGGAGCCGAGTAAATTAAAATAGATCTTGTGTGTAAGTCAAGTCCCCTTGTTCTGGATGGTGTTTACAAAACTGGGACACGTACTCTGCTGAATGTCTCTTTAGGCGTGATGCAGAAATGCAGATGGCACAGATCCTTGTTCTAGGCACGCTCCTTTCTTTGCACATTCAATAGAGCAAAGGCTCGCAGTCCTGGAGGAGTTACAGACACACAGCCAGTCCTTACTACCACTGAGGCTAGTGCCAGCCGCTGCCTGCTTTTTTTAAAAACCATTACAGAAAGCTTTCTGACTCGGAGAAGGGGAAAAGAATCAACAAAAGCTCAACTGCCTTTGAAAAGATAGCACCAATAGTGCCAGTGTACATGAGGGTGAAAACCCCTTTATTTTCAGAGACGTCTATGGAGCATTAGAAGCGAGCTCACAGTTGACACTTAGAACACATTTTCTTCACCCAAGAATTAAGTTTTTAAAACGCGATTTTGTTTTGGATTGGAGATCTCAGGGAGCTGGTAGTGGGAAGCTGTTCATTTCAAAGCTGCCGGCTCCCATCCAGCTCTGTTCAGAAGAGGAGCTGGAAGCTGCTGCCATCAAATGGTTGTGCTGTATATGAGCTGAGTTTTGGAGTTCTTGGTCCAGCCTCTTGTGAATGGGTTTGAAAACTCATTTGTCCGTTCCCCGGAAAAATAAATCGTAGTTGTCAAAGTTCCAGTTGTCCTGGAAAGTGAGAACACAGGCCAGTTACTGCTCTGCACACGCACTGGCGTTGGATGATGAATTTAGTGCTTCTAAACCAGTCCTGTGAATAAACAGGACTTCCAGTCCTTGCTCAGGGCGAGTCTGAAGTAGTTTTCAAGAGCTTTCTGATGACGCATTAGAAGAAAATCTGCTTCAGAAAAAAATAATACCAAGTAGCTTCAACATATTCTGCAGTGATTGCCAAGGTCAGTGCTTACCTCTAAGCATTCAAATGTAGTACAATGAAACAGGAAGCTCTGCAGAGGCGAAGGCTGTTGGTATCATAGACACTACTGGAAGGGCTAATTAGCTAAAACTGATACCTAGGAAACAGCAAAAACTAATTGGCAATGTGATGCTAACTCTGTCATATCTTATCTCTTTATATTGCAGGTGAAAGCCACATTCTGCGTTTTGTTTCCAACACTACACTCAAGAATCGGATTAAACTAACATGGGAACGGTATCGCCCTCCGGATTACAGAGATCTCATTAGCTTCACTGTTTACTACAAAGAAGCGTAAGTAGATGTCGTCAGAGGCCAATCGGGTCAGTCCAAGAGACAGCAGACAATTCTGTTCTGACTTTTGGTTTACTAGCGAGAAAAGTTAGCAAAGTCGTTGGGGTAGTTCCTATTTCGTGCAGTTTACACATCTCATCCAGTTCACATATTTCATCCTTGAGTCCAGCTTTTGTTCCAATTCTTTTGTTGGTGGAGCACAAACCGCTGTAGAAAGAGGAGTGTTTTGTGTGAAGCCTACAGACAGATCCCAAATCTATCAGGAAGTTGCAAATTTGAAGAAAAGAGATGGATGGCTTGGCTGTTCTTGGGGTCTAATTTGAAACTCTTTGTAAGTCTCGTCATGTTTACCGAGATCTTTTCCTTCTCCAGTCGTAGTACCAACTAGAGAGCATCACACATCAGGAGTTTGCCCCATCTCCTTGATGCCTTGTCTACTCAAGGTTTGGGGTTATTTAGATTGTCTGGCTTTGGTAATTTTCTGCATTAATTTCTCTTGATAATGAACAAATGGGGCAGTTGCTGGAGAAATCCTCATTTCTTGGGAGGTGTCTCTGCCATTGCATGTCCTTCCAGTGCCTCAGGTTTAAAATAGTTAGAAATGCAAATGAGCACACTAATAACTCTCCAGGCAGTTTGGAGTGTGGAAGAGAGGCTCAAAAGGCCAGTAATGACAAAGGGAGCAAGGCTGTGAGGCACAGAAGCACAAATTTTTGATGTCCAGCATCACTTGAACAAAGCAAACCACTGTGACGGTGTCCTATGCTGCAATAAACTCAGTGCTGATGAGTCTATAGTAATTAATAACAACAATAATTCTTTATATGCCCTTGTGCCAGTGTTACAACTTATGAAAAGTAGAACTATGTGACTATGTAAATGTGTTTGTATTGTGTGGAAATAGAAGGGGGAAAAATCTGTTGGACTGGTCAAGGCCAGTCATGGAAGCTTAGGTTCTTTATAGTAAAAAGCTCAGCCACTATCAAGAACTGTTTTGAGTTGCTTCTGTTTCATATATGCTTAACTAAAGCTTCTCTCTTTATTTCATTGAGCATCACTGAAGTGAAACACTCTCAAATAGAAGACATTTTTAAGGAGAAAATAAATATTTTGTGCTATTTTTTCTTTTAATATTTCAGACCTTTCAAAAACGTGACAGAGTACGATGGGCAAGATGCGTGTGGCTCCAACAGCTGGAACATGGTCGACGTTGACCTGCCACCGAACAAAGAGAACAATCCTGGAATTTTGCTGCAGGGACTGAAACCTTGGACTCAATACGCCATTTACGTCAAGGCTGTCACCCTCACCATGATGGAAAACCATCACATTCATGGAGCTAAAAGTGAAATTGTGTATATACGAACCAATGCTGCAGGTGAGATCCTGGGCTCCTGGGTAGGAGGTTGATAACGCTGCAAATATGCTTATTAAATTACTTGGCCAGTTCTGTTGCTAGTACAGAAGTTGAGTTTATGTGCAGGTGATGTACATAATGCTAGAAGGTTTCAGTAATTACGGAAGCAGCGTTAAAATTTGAGTTAAAACTCTGTGGTTGTTCAAGCATTGTTTTCATTAGGAGTTTCTCGGAGTTAGGATTTCAGAATTTAAGTACAACTTCAGATCGGGACTGTGGGTGGTTGCAGTTGAACCCGTAATAACCGTTAGTAGTGGGGCATAAGTAGGAAATCTTTTCTTTGAAATAGGACGGTGATTTTTGTTGCGGTATAGAAATGGATTGGGATTCACTTCAAAAGCTTGCATCGAAATACATTGTAGAACGCTCCAGATTTAAATGCCTTACTTTTTCCTTTCTTCCCCTCCAGTGCCATCCATTCCCTTGGATGTTATTTCAGCATCCAACTCCTCATCCCAACTGATTGTGAAATGGAATCCTCCCTCTCTTCCCAATGGCAACCTCTCGTACTACATCGTGCGATGGCAGCAGCAACCTCAGGACAGTTACCTTTACAGGCACAATTACTGCTCCAAAGGTAGGAAAACGAAACGTAGTTGTGTTGAAATGCCCATGACTCTTACCTGGCAGTGCCCATGCCCTGCTTCACAACTCTTTTGTAATAACAGCAAGTAGAAGGGAACGGGTAGATGTGGATTGTTGCTGTATTCATAACATGAAGAGAAAAGAAACAAGCTGCCTCTGTTCTTTTAAGATAAAGTCCCAATTCGAAGATACGCTGATGGGACCATTGATACAGAAGAAGCTACTGAACCCACCAAGCCAGAGGGCTGCGGGGGAGAAAAAGGACCTTGCTGTGCTTGTCCCAAGACAGAGGCAGAAAAGCAAGCTGAGAAGGAGGAAGCAGAGTACCGGAAAGTCTTTGAGAACTTCCTTCACAACTCCATCTTTGTCCCCAGGTAATGGATTTTGGATACTTTCTCTTTGCAAGTGGGGCTAATGATCTCGGTTTTTAACATTTTCTAGAGCTCAGGCTTCCTGGACAGAAAAGCATATGTAGGTAACAGCTGAAACATTGCCTTTCTTTTTATGAGAAAATCCATAGCCAGTTTTTCTTAGTCACTTGTTTTCATCTCTTTCTCTCGATTTTAGGTAATCGTAAGGGTTCTTACCAATGTTGCTCAAGGACTTGAGTGATGGTTTCTTTTCAGAGTCAAGAGTCACTTGAGGAGCTCTTTGTCTAGAAGGGTTTTGGAGATGAGCAACATGTGGCAGACAAAGGCTTTCAGATGTGATCTTTCTCTAAATAGCCATTGAAGTGCTTGTGTTCCTAATCTGAAGATTTATTTGCCTTTGAAATTGAGGGCATAGTCACCTCGAAGAAACTGGTCTTCCTTTGTCACTGCACTGATTGCAAAGTGCACATTGGTTTCCTGGGTCTGTGCTGCAGAGGAGTATTAAATACGCCCGCTCTCCCGTGATAAACACTGCCACTTACACATGAAGTGGAATAGTAGCGATTTTATGCTGCACCATAGAGTAGATACTACTGAATTAATTGGTGATTTTGATCCTTGAGGTTCCAGCTTGCCCTTCATGTAAGCTGTTGTTACTTCAGGTAATTGGATCCTGGGGCCTAGCACACACTGTAGAGTTGTTATGTTACAGTCTGTAAGCAATCAGATTTCAAGTCCTGTGCTTGAGAACTCTAAGGTGTGGCTTTGCTGCTCATTAAAACTGGTTTATTTCACTCTCTGTTGTGGTTTTTTGGACCTTTATTCAAGGATGTGTTGGATTGACTTGTTTGAGGTTGGGACTGTGATGTATGCAGAGCTGCTTAGCTTTGTTCAAAAAACGAGGAACTAAATACTGCCTCTTTGGAAGTGCGGAGTATTGTATCTGAGCTGTGTCTGAGTCACATATACCACTTGTGCGGTGTGATGCAAGGATGAGGTACAGAGAAGTAACAGCCACCATGAGTGGCCAGGATGTGATTCCGGAGCCGTGTGACATCTTGTAAACGGGATCTCATTTTGGACCTTACGAAGGTTTTAAAAGACACGTGTCAGGTCTAAACTACTTGAAAGTCTATTATAAAAGATTTTTTTATTTCACTAAAGCTGTGTCATTTAAAATGCATTATCTTCTCCCAGATTTTCTTGCATTTGTCTGCTCCCAAAGGAAACTCACAGAACCTTGAACTTGGATGGTAACAAATAAACTGTCCAGTTCACACAGCATTTCCTGAAAGTGTGACCGTTTGCCATTTTTCTTAACTTACTGTCATAAGAGTGTGTTTGGTAACAGCAAGGGTAGATAAGGTGCAACGCTCAGAAATAGCTGCATAGTAAGCGACTTTAAAGAGACTGTATGTCAGGGAAATTAAAGATTATGAGCTAGTGAGAGGTCTCCATAGGACAAATCTAAGCAGCTCATTACTTGCTGATGTCTTTTTTTTTTCCCTCTTTCCCAAGGGAGAAGTTAATTAATGTGTTAATGCAAGCCACAATAGTAGTAGTTGTTTCCAGCGTTCTGCCCGTCTCCAGGATATTATGAAAGAGATGCAGCGTGTAATACAGCGTGAAAATATTTGACTGGGTGGTTCTAAGGTTGCTTGAAAAGCCTGTTGATCTGATCTTGTGTGCAGCTTCTGGATGACCCCATGTGTGTTACTGCAGCGGTGAGGTAGATGTCAGACATCAGGACTAGGCTTAGTCTTGAGGAGACACGGCCACAGGAGGATGAGGTATTCTTCAGGTTTTCTGGTTCTGTGATGAGCAGGGTGAGGCAGGGGCTCTGTGTGGAGTAGATGATGTCTGAGAAGTAACATTAAAGTTGCCATAAATATGGGACAGACAGCTTTCATCTTGAATTACCCACATTTTTTTCTTTTTTAATTCCAAATTGATTTTATTTAGTGTTGTTTTCTAATTTTTCTCTTTTGTTTCTCTTCTTTCCTCTCATTTAACAGAATAGATGAATTTTCATGTTTTTGTCTCTAGACTTTTCCTTGGATGCCTGGTTTTTTGTCTTTATCTGTGCCTTTCATGAAAGCAGGAAGCTGCTTGACAGAAAAGCAATGGTGTCAAATCTCTTGATGTTTTAATCATGTTTGCCTTGCAGTTATCCTGCAGGTCTTTTCCTTTTTCTGATACGACTGTAGTTTTCACCAACAAGTTTTGTGTTGCTTTCTCTTCTCTGACCCAAGACCAAGTGACAAGTCTAACAGGTAGCAGTCGTGTGTTGGTGAGCTGATACCATCCACACGGTTATAGGAGCATGTTCATTTTGATGCTTGTACTGATACTCAGACCTGTCCACTGCAGCGGTTTCTTAGACCAGAGACAGTGGTAGTGTTGCTGTAAATCCTCAAGTTTTTAGCTCTGCATAAACTTCATGCAGATGCCTGTAAGGCTCCACAGAGTTCCTCGCTGAACTCTTTGCTATCCACAATATCAGTGCTGTGTTTTCTCATTGTTCCTTTGCAGAGCTGTTGTTTGGGTGAGAGAAGTAGAAATCCTCGGATCACCACACATGAGTGGTGGTTCACATTCATGGTTTGCAGGCACCTTCCAGGGTTTCTTCTCTCAGTGCAAAACATTCAAAGTTCTGTAACTTTATTGCAGCTGTGAAGTTAGGTCTACTGAGAGTCAGCTTTGCTAATCCAGCAAGCTTCAAAACAGTTTTCTTCCCTAACCTTTTCAACCTTTAACATCTGATTTTTATTTTAAGCGTCAACATAACTGTCATTAAAGACAAATCTGGGTTGCTTATTGAATAACAATGAGGCCATTTTTGCTATCCAGTTTATTGTATGAGGTCAGAAGTTTGCACGTTCATCTTGGGGCGCAGTGCGAGTTTTGACTGGTTTCTGACCAGAAGCGAGAGCAGTAGGATGTGCTGACATGCTGCAGGTTCGGATTGAGAGAGAGCTTTCGTCCTGTTTTGCAGTTTCCTTTATTTACCTTATTTTACTAGCAGAGTTACGTATTTTACTGGGGTTTTTTGCACGGCACTGGAGGAAAAGTGGTGTTTCACTAAGAGACCTTTTCTGTTGTAAAGAGCCTTGTCTGTTTGCTCCACAGACCTGATCGGAAGCGGAGGGACGTGTTCCGAATCGCCAACGCCACTTTGGCCACTCGAAACAGGAACGCGACGGGGACGGATCACTTCACCAACGCCTCTGACGCAGAGGAGAGTGAGGTGGAATACCCCTTCTTTGAGACCAAAGTGGATGGCAAGGAGAGGACTGTGATCTCCCATCTCCAGCCTTTTACTCTTTACCGCATCGATATTCACAGCTGCAACCACGAAGCTGACACGCTTGGTTGTAGCGCTTCCAACTTTGTCTTTGCAAGAACCATGCCTTCAGGTATGCTCTCACAAGCATAAAATTCTGGTTTTATTTTTTGGAGAGAGTGAAATCTCAGGGAGGACAAACTCTCCAGAAACAGATAGAAAAACATTGGGGTATAATAAAAAAATTGTATGCAAGAAGGTTAATTGGAGCTATATAAAACTTTCCTACAGTAGCTGAATGTCCTTGACTGATCTCTTGTGTGAACTGAGTGATGTGAGTCGGGGCTGCCCTGAGATCTGGACAGAAGTGTGTGCATTGAGTGGTGAGATAATCATGAGAGGATCTGTTTCCCAGCGATAAAGGTGAAGCCCCACAGACGTTGGGTTAAAAGGTTTTATTTTTCAATTCCCTGTGTGCTGAATGGAGACAGGGCAGCATTTCTCTGCTAATGTTTAGTTTTGCTGTGCTCACTCTGAACTGTTTGCAGATGTTAAGAGTTTTGCTGGTGGGAATGTTTGCCAAATGCTGCTTCTGTCACAGAATGACCACGCGTTTGTCCAGCCTGGAAACAGGAGGAGCACTGTGTTGCTTTGTGCCCAATTGCTGGCATCCAGAGTACTTCAGTAGGAAGCACTGAATGCTGTCCTCGTGTTTGGGACTTTGACAGATTGTACTTCTCTGGAGAAGAATAGAGATGATTTTAGTGTAAGCTCATACGCATCCAGCAAAGAACTTCTGACTCCAGCAGATGTCTGGGAATATTTGATGCAGAATGGTAGCAATTTTGTTTTGTTTCTGGAAGGAAAGACTCTCATAATCCAGATCCAGCTGTGTCAGTAAAAACACAAAAAGTATTGCTTATTTCAAGGAAATAAGGAAATGAGTGAGGTCAGGGAAAAGGAAATAAGCATTCCCAGATTTTTAGTGCATGGCTCTGAAAATTAAAGGCTAAACAGTTCTGTTTTCTTCCAAACAACTGTATTTTTGAAAAAATCGCCTTTTTTCTTTGGCTGAAATGGTCTTCATGTTCCTGTTAGGTTTTGAACAAAACACATGAAGTTACCAAGAATGAAATGGGGACAAAGCGATTCCTGAACTGCTGCTGAGAGGCCATTTTAAACTGCGACAGATTTCTAAGACTGGATGCTTTAGGAAAGGGCCGTCAGTGGGGCAGGTCTTGTGTGTTCACAGGCGTTTGGTGAGACTCGCTGTGTCTGCGCCTTTGTGGTGCAGTGGAAAGTTTGGAAGGAAGAACCCAGATGCTGATGAGCAGGTTTATAGGCACATGGATAGAGCACAGCGACTAACAGGGAGTCCATAGCTGTACACGTCGCGCATTTTGTTCACTGGATCTTTGAACAGCACTTACTGCAGTGCTTTGATACCCAAAGAATAGTACGAACCTTGTCTTTCCTCAGTTGTTGCGTAAGTTCCTGTTACAGTTACGGGTCGTCTTCTGACATCGCTTGTAAATATTTTACAGAGGGAGCAGATAACATTCCAGGAACAGTAGCGTGGGAAGCAAAGGAAGAAAATAGCGTCTACCTGAAGTGGTTGGAGCCTGCAAATCCGAATGGGCTGATACTGATGTATGAAATCAAATATGTGCAGCATGGAGAGGTGAGGGTTTAACGTTTCTCTGATAAGACTTGCTGCTTATAACTTCAATTTATACAGAAAAAGGGTCTTTCTTAACATGCGTCTGTGCAGTAATGCAGACCAAGGATAGAAACTGTGATTTCAAACACCAGCACCAACCACCGTGCTGCTCCTGGTTTTGTTTATTTTGACAGTTTTTGAATGCCACAGATCTCCTCAATGTGTTTGAAGAGAAACTGATCACATGGGGCTTTTACTTATACAAACTAGCTTATCCTGCAGCCACGTTGTTTTCTCAGGAATGGAGGAACATGAAGATGCTAACATAAACTGTAAATTGCTTTTTTGCTTTTAGGAGAAGCGGGAATGTGTTTCCAGACAGCAGTACAAGAAGCTTGGAGGAGCTAAACTCACTCACCTGAACCCTGGAAACTATTCTGCTAGAGTTCAGGCCACTTCGTTGGCTGGAAACGGGTCATGGACTGAGCCAGTCTTTTTCTATGTGCAACCCAAATGTAAGATGAATGTTTGTTGGCTGTGCCAAACTTGGGGGCTTTTGTCTTTAATAATTCCTAATGTGTGTGTATGTAATGGGGTGTGTGAGCCTCTTGCCTGTAGTCTGAATACTCCTCTTATTTGCTGATGCTTCTTTGGAAACTCCTCTCTGTTCCATTTTTTGGCAAGCACTGACAACCAGGAGGTGTACCTGAGTGAATGTCACACAAGAAGATGGAGTTGGATTGTACAAAACATAGCAATAAGGCAAACCTGTTTTAAACTGCAAAGTAATACAAGAAACAAATATGTTGTTTAGATTTTTTTTTTTCTCTTGAAATATCAAGATGCTTTTTCATATGACCTGTTCCAAGTGACATTTGATAAAGATAACATCCTGATGAAAGGGTGATGCTGGTCCTGAGAATGGGAGTCATTAGTATTTTGAAAGAATATCACCATAGTTTCCACAGAGACCCTCTGCGTGAGGGGCATCCACAGAAAACTGGAACTCCATCTTCTGTTCCTTTTTTGTTTTCTCATTTTCTGGACTTTGAAGAACTTGAAGTAGAGAGCAGTGTGTGCATATTCTGACTATAAGTATAAGCAATTGCAACGTGAACAAAAGGTGGAGAAAAGTTGAATATGCAAGTGAACAATTACATTTTGTTCACTGAGGAATGCAAGTCCTTAAGCAGAACTTGTGAAAACAAACCCCAGCCAGACACGGTTCTGTGCAAAATTAATACTTTTCACTGTCTGTTTTCTCGTTCCACTCATCTGCAGGCAGGGAGTGTTTCTGAGCACATTTTTCCACATCAGACAAGAAAATGAGTACTTTGATTTCTTCCCTGTATGGAAACACACTGAGTGGGTTTTGAATGTTTCTTTGTTAATGGAGGTTTTATAGAGACCCTGATACAAGTGTTTTCTTGTTGGTTGCAGCAGCAAACTATGGAAACTTCCAGCTCTTGATAATTGTGCTCCCTATTGCTTTCCTGCTCATCATCGGGGGCTTACTGATAATGCTGTACGTCTTTAACAAAAAGAGGTGAGTTGTATGTGCTTGTGCTTAAAACTGCAGGAATGTTTATTTTCAAATCTGTGCCCATGGAGCGAGTTAGAAATTAAAAAGCAAATGGCATTAGAGGACTTGAGAAGCTGAAGTAGATCCTGTGTTGTCGGGGTGTAGAAGGAGCTGGTTTGGAGTTACCAGCAAGCATCTGGCTGCTGCTTGAGATGTGAAGAGGCTTTTTATTAAGGTGCCATGTCTGGGAGGGAAGAGGAAGGGTTGTCAGGAGCACATCCACTGGGACAACGGTGGCACACACTGGACCCATATAATCAGAAGCTTTGACTGAAATAAGGCTCAATATAAATCATGAAAACTTAGTTCAATTTAGGTTAATTTGATTTCTTCCAAATTCTACAGAATGCCCTGCCTTTGAAAATTGAGCAGGTGATGTTAGAGGAACTTCTCAGCCACGGGTCTCCTGGGTGTATCACCATACAGCTGCTTTTCTTAAAAGAAGTTAACCCAGCAGCTAGAAGTACCTCATGTTTACGCTTTTCTGGTGCTGATTTGGTACAGAGAAGACTGCAGGTTTCCTGGGAAAGCTGCTCTGGGCTGTCTTCCCATTGATTATTGAGGTAGAATAAGAACTGGGTTTGTCCTCATTGTCTAAAAGGCTCCCCATATACAGTAAATAATATTTTGTTGTTAAGAAAATGGTGGAAAAGCTGTAGAAGAGGTGGTCTGAAATTTACTTAGGTTTAAAGATTAAAAAAAAGAAAAAAATATTTCAACAGGAACAGTGACAGACTGGGTAATGGAGTACTTTACGCTTCTGTGAACCCGGAGTACTTCAGTGCTTCAGATGGTGAGTGTGGCCATGCACTTCTGGTGCTTTTACTGTCATATATTCTGTTTGTGTCTGACTTTGAAAGGTATGAACCACTAAAAGATGTGTTGTAAAACCGCTTTCTCTCTTTGTTTTTTTTAGCACAGCAGTGGAATCTATCATTGATAATACATAAATGTCACCTGTCTATTGAAACCAGGGAGTTTTTGAAATTTTTTTGTAGTTTATTCAGTTGAGGCAAATTTGGATGCATTGGTTTCACTTTCAGATTATCAGCTACTCATCCAGTGATGTTTTCGCTAGAATGAAGAAAGAATTAATGAATTCCTTATGTTTCATGTTTACCCTTTTAAGTCCTATTCTGACCTGTTGGAACAAACACCCTTGCTTGATTCTGTCTGCTTCTCACATGGAACATAGTAACATTTAAAAAACCCAGTACCGTCTCCTCACTTCCAATCCCAATAAAACTCTCCAACAACTTTTCACGGTTACAGAAAGAGAAAAGCAACATTGCGGACTTCCAGACATACCACATGCAGAAATTTTGTGTTAAAATAGGCAGGGATGTTTAATGCAGTCTATATTTGTTTCTTTTAATATCTGGAATGTAGATACGTCCATTTTTCTCTAGCTGACAAAACATTTTTTTTAAAGCTAGTTTCAAGTTGGTCTAATGTATTTGTGACTGATTTATATATTTGGCGATGACAGTATTTAGAGGTATTGGACTGTGGTAGTGTTTAGATGCCAGCTGGCATATTTGTGTTGAGTGCTCTGCTAACAGAGGGAAATAATTATAGTTCTGAAGTCAGATGTGTGGTGTGCGGGGGGCATGCCCTCGTACCCGACTTGCTAGATAATTCATTTATTCCCCCCCTCACACATACACAGAGGTGTGGTTGTCTGTAATGAGCACGTTCCCATACTGTATGGATTATGTACATGTGAAGCTCTTCAAGTGCAGGGGAAAAGCAGAACATCAGGTGAATTTCCTTGAGGCATCAGTTCTTCTGTTTATGGTTTAGTTTGGTGCTGCTGCTGTAGACGTCTTGCCAGAATGGTGTTTCCTAAGCCCCCAGGAGGCCAATGGGTTTAGCCAGAGTGGCAACAGACTCTTCCACTGTTCTTTTTTTATAGCAGCACATTAGAGTTAAAGGTCTGTCAGTGTTCGTGCTATAACCCTCTATTTTTGCATCCTGTCACTTCACCCATCCAGAGCATGTGACACAAGTGTCCCCTCCTTTGGTGACTGATAGGCAGCAGCATCAGTGCCTGCTCAGATGTCTTCTTGCCTGAGGCAGTCCTCCCTCCTGGCAGTCACCTTCTGAGATCTCTCTTCTGCCTCAGATCAAAGACCTGCAGCCGCGGCGAGCTCTGCCTTTACTGGTGCAGCCGTGTGTGTGCAAGTGATCAGAATAGTGCCATGCAAAGAGCCTGCTGGATCAGAGAGTGTGTTTCCCTCCAGCCATAAAATCAATCTGTTAATAGAGAATACAGCAGGCACTGAAGTGATAGAGATGATCAAATATGTTTGATGCTATCTGGAAGAACTGGAAAACCAAGAATCCCAAGAAAAGCTCAAGCCTAAGTTATTGATTCAACCCTCTTCCCACCCTGGTTTTGTGCTTTGAGGTTCCTTATTTCTGTCTCATTATGCCCAGTACTTTAGAGAGGCCCCTTCAAGCCCATCTGCACATTTCTTTAAGACTTACTTGTATGCCAGGCATGTACCTATCTCTGTATAGGAAAGACTATGGGCTGTGTGCATACATTGTGCACGGTCTCAGCATTGTGTCTGGTGTTGTTTACAGCAAAACTGTTTGGGCAGTTGGCATTGTGAAGTGGTGAGTGATCGCACCACTTGCAGAACGGGAACATCACCGCCTCTCCCTTCTCTCCATAGTGTATGTTCCAGACGAATGGGAGGTGCCCCGTGAGAAGATCACCATGTGTCGGGAGCTTGGGCAAGGCTCCTTTGGAATGGTGTACGAGGGAATAGCCAAGGGAGTGGTGAAGGATGAGCCGGAGACCAGGGTGGCCATCAAGACTGTCAATGAGTCTGCAAGCATGCGTGAGAGGATAGAGTTCCTAAACGAGGCCTCGGTGATGAAGGAGTTCAATTGTCACCACGTGGTAAGTCACGAGAACGTGACAAGGCTGTGATTCCTACAGCCATGGTGGTTACTGGCATGAGCGTGTTCAGGGCACGTCTTCACTGCCTGAAACAGGAACTTTGGATTTTAGCTTCAACTCTGCACAGCTTTATAATATTGTTCTTAAACAGGAGTCACAGAGTGGAGCCAAATCTGCTTTCAGACACAGGTTCACATGTGTCTGGGGATACGTGTCAACATGAACAAACAATTACTATGGTTTGAGTGGCTGTATTTGTAATTGAACGCTTGGTTTTCCTCTTCCAGGTTCGGCTGCTTGGTGTTGTTTCTCAGGGCCAGCCTACGCTGGTTATCATGGAGCTGATGACACGTGGGGACCTCAAAAGTTACCTGAGATCATTGAGGCCAGACACAGAGGTGATTCATGAGTTGCTGGATGTTTTTTTTATTTTTTCAGTTAGAATCAGCTTGAACAAAACAGTGTCACGTTGGCAGCAGCAGGCAGTTAGCCTTTCTTGCCCTTCTTCTTAAGCTCTAAGAACAAAACGTAGCTGCTCTGTGATCTGCAGCACCTTTTTTTCATGAGTTACCTGTTACAAATAACCCAGTATACTGCATGGAGTAGGTCCCTTCTTGTGTTACTGAGTTCTGATTTCCATATTTCAGTTAAATATCTTGACTAATTTCTCGCAAAGATGTTAAACAACAAAACTGTCTCGTTGCAGCATTCACATTTTACATCCTGCCTGTTGCCTCTATTGTAAAGCAAAAATCTAGTTATCTTAGACTGATGGCCTACATATTAAGAGTATACATATTAGCTAACAGCTAAAATTGCCACATGATACAGAGTCTGAAGGATGAAGATGACACATAGGTCACTTGCCACTGAAATCATAGTTGACTATGTAGAAAATGAGCTCAGCAGGTTTTGCCCTTGATCTAGAAGTTCTGATGTGAATAACTTAAAGGCACAGAACATGAGCACAGCTTGTGCACAAGAGGATGAGTGTGGTATAAACAGAGGGCATTGCCTCTTATCAGGAGCACATTGCTTAAGTGATTGGATACAGAAAACAGTCATATTGAATACAGCATCCAGAAAATACCAGTAGGACTATGGGCTAAGGGCTTGACTAGCATTTATGGTTAACTGTGCTTGAGGTTATATTAAATAGGCCTGATTGAATTCAACAGACTTCATTAAAAGGGACAGTGACCTTATATAGTACCTACCAAAATTATGAGCTCTGTACTTGGCTTTTCTGTCTTGAGTGCTGGTGCTCTACAAAGCAGTCTGTGATAGGCCTGTGCATGAATTCTTTGTCTTCCTTGATGTGAGGAGTTGAGTGAAGTCTTCTGAGGAGCTGTATGAGGAGGAAGGCAGGATTCTTCAGTACTGTGTGGGTGGAGGCCCTGCCTGGTCACTGGCTTTACTGATAATTTAACCATGCAGCTCCTGTACCTCTCTTCCTCCTGGGGATTCAACTTGCATTGGTCCTGGGCTTGGTTATATCATCTTGGCTCCCGTAGGGAATGTTGAATCTTGTGAGCCTGGAAGTAGTGGGTATGGCTCATGATCTCAACACAAAGTAGCACAGTCTGATAATGAACACTTGCCAAGGAATGTGGATAAGGGACCATTTAATCTCTGGATGGGGATGTGATAAAGTTCAGTGACTTCATCTGTGTACTTTAGGGTCTTTGTCATTGGTAGGATTCAGTATATGAGGCTCTGGTTTTGGCTACTGTGTCAGTGATGATTATCCAAGGGATGTAAATCTTAGGCAAATCCATACTGGTAAGGGATGATGGGACTTAACTGATAGCGTGTAAATACCCAAACTCCTTCATCCACGAGATTGAGAGTGGCAGAAGCTATATATCCATGGATGCTAAGGAATGAATTTGCTTCAGAAGAAATTGTCACTGAAGCTTTTCTTCTGTTTACAAATAGAAGTAACTCAAGAGACATCTGGTTATGGGAAACAGGAAATGAAATCATTTAACATCATCTGGTTTTTTTGTGAAAACAGTAGAAATCTCTAAAATTAGCTTTCAGCTTTGTATCTCCAAACTTGTGTGCTAGGAGGATGGACATTTAAACTTCATAGGTGTAAGATAACATCCTTATACCAAAAAGTCCTTCTGGCTTGTATTTCCTAAACCAGAATGGCCTAAAAGAGCTACGTGGGAGTTCTGTTTGTAACCCAGGTTGATATGGACTGTTGTCCCACTAAGCAGATGCTGTGGTGTACATAATCATGAGTTTCTGTTTACCCTGGATCATGTCAGGCTGAATTGTGATAATGTGATATTTATTTTTTGGGGAAAAAAATAATTAAAAAATAGTATTTTACAGTTTGATGTAGAAATAGTTACTTTTATCCCGCCCCTTACATGTTTTATCATCTTAATCCTGCTCAGAGTAATCCTGGCCAGTCACCTCCAACTCTGAAGAAGATGATTCAGATGGCAGGGGAGATTGCTGATGGGATGGCATACCTCAACGCCAACAAGTTTGTTCACAGAGACCTTGCTGCGAGAAACTGCATGGTGGCAGAAGACTTCACCGTGAAAATTGGAGGTGGGCTTTCTTGACTTTCACACAAATGAAAAACATCATCCTGAAAATTCAGCATCTTGGAAGGCATTTTAATTTTTTGAAAGCTGTTTGAAAGACCTTTTGAAACTTAGTCGTCGTTCAAATTTCTGCAGAATGAAGTGTGTTCCTTACGAAGGCCTGCTGTGATTTAAGACCTGTGAGCAGTCAAGATTGAGTTGAAACTCTTGGAATATCTCTACTTGCTGTTGTTCCAGTGAGAAAATAGTATAGCATTTGGGTTTAGAAAGAGCTTGTGGAGCAGTGATTCCAGGTGCAGATGCTGCAGACATCTGGGCGGATGGTGTAGTTACCACTGGTGTGTCATTCGCTTTTCTGTTAATGCACAAAAATAATTCCACCTGTTTACTGAGTCAAGAAGGAGAAATTTAGGGTTATTTTAAAGCGTATCTGATTTGGAAGTGGAATGTAAGGCCTGACTTCAGCTGGGTGCTTTCCAGTCTGAACTGGAGTTCTGCTTTCCAGACAACAGAATGACTTTTCCTCGGCTCTGCTCTTAGAGCACTGCTTTTTTTTTCCCTTCACCATCCCTCCAAAATAGTGTCAGATGAGTTTTTTCAGACTCCTCTCCAGAGAGGCTGATTTTAAGCTTTTGGCTGTTTTTGAGTTGTGCATATTAAAATAACATGTATAGCAACAGCCTTCTGCTGTAGGAAACTCATTCTTTTTCTCTGAACTTAATTCTGATAATTTGTGTAAGTAATCCTGTCATTTGGGAGAAAATAAAAATGATTTCATTTTGAGTCAGTTAATTAGGAAATAAGATCTTTGGGGGATTTTGTGCATTTTCTGCAGGTTTGGAAGAAGTCAGTGTAAATCCTTCCCATTCCAGTTTTCTCACTCCTCCTCCCCCAGTATTTTACAATTCTTTGAACTGAAGGTGGTGCATTTCTTCCCTTTAACACGGTGCATGGTTACCCCCAAAGCATTCCGTGAAATACGCTGCACAGCTCTCATTTATGTGCAGTATTGAAAATCCCTTTGTGTGGAAACAGTTTGGGAGCATGTTGACTGGAATGCTTCAATTCAGACTGTTAGGATCTCAGAGGAAAAGCTTTATGCTGCACTGTCCTATACTCAATGTATATCTGTTTCATACTTGCATTACGTTTTTTAAAGAATTTTTTCGTTCAGCCAGGATAAAATCACCCTGGTGTGTGGGAGTGATGGAGCAGCTGCACAGCTGGGCTTTTTAGTCATAACCATTGAGGGAACCAGTGTCCTCAGCAGGCAGGGAATGAGAGGGATCAGTGGTTGATTCATGGACTGGTAATGGTGACATCCATGGAGTGGTCATGGTGACATCCATGGAGTAGCAATAACCACTGTGAGAACTGGAGGAATTCTGTCCTCTTTTCATTCCACTTTTCCCAGTAAAAAAGGGGCAGCTACAGGTCCTTTGATAAAGTGGATTTTGCCCTAGATCTGCTGTATTAGCAGAATATATCAGAATTTAATATTAGTAAGAGACTTTATGCCACCTGATTTAATAACTTTTTGGTTAGTGTCTGCAAACGTAGTTACTGGTTTACATAGGCTGGTCCAACACCCAGCAGTTTTGTGTGCGTCAAGCCGATTGTACAGAACAAAAAAAACCCTGGCATAAGTCAGAGCTACAGTCAGGAGATGAGCACTGTTAGATCCAAGTCTTGCAAACGCCTACGTATTTACAGCTAAGGACATGTGTATAACCCAAAGTGTGTTTTTAATACTGGTCTGTGTTAGTCATAAATGAATAGCCTAATCCTCTGTAGCATTTGAGATGGAATATTATACAGGCACTGGAAATTACCTTTGGAAAGAGGAAAAATAATGACACGCATTTCCCTCGACATGTGAGATTGTTTAATTAAAGACAATAGTATCAAGTGCTAAAGGAGTTCTTTACATTCTTTAGAGAGAAAAGAAAATCATTGCATTTGAGAACAGATTAATGAATTACATGACCTTCAGAAGACTTAGTGTACTGCAAGGCTTGAGCATAAATCCTGAAACTCTTCATACTAGTATATTTAAGTCATTCAGACTTCGCACCCACTGAAGTCAGAGGTAAAAACCTCTCTTGGTTTTGCTGGGAGGGAAGCTAACCAGCCCCAGGCGGCAGGTAAAATGCCTGCAAATAAAGTGTTGTGGTAATAGATTGCAGATTCCTTGCACCAAACTGATTCTCTGCTGGCTACAGTGACTTGTGTAAGGGGAAATGTTCATAATTTTATCATGCAAACTCCAAACGTTTATACCTTCTAGATTTTGGCATGACAAGAGATATCTACGAGACAGATTATTATCGTAAAGGAGGGAAGGGTTTGCTGCCTGTCCGCTGGATGTCCCCAGAATCACTGAAAGATGGAGTCTTCACAACGCACTCCGATGTCTGGTAACAAAAAAGGGGCTCTGAAACACTCTTCAGCCCCTCTTCTTTCTAGCCTCTTTCTTGTTTTAGTAGGCTTCACTAAGCATACTCCTCCTGTCTCTTCAAAGATAACTCTTTTTCCACTGTGAAGCGTTCTGCTTTATATTTCATAATTCCATTGCAAAATCAAGAACTCACGAGGTTAAATTCTGCTCTGGGAGCAGAATTAAATGGATTTCCAAACCTGGAGGTGGTAGCATGTTTCCTGCTGTGGGTTGTAAAAATCAGTTGTGCAATGAAAAAACGTTACCCTCACCTGGAAGAGCAAGTTGTCATTTTTCAAATTGCCCTCCTTCAAGAAATGCGTTAAAAGTTGCCAAGAATATAGAAAGGTTCACAGTGTTGACCTGCTTTTCTATCAAAACCTTCTGTGTAAATAACTCTACTTTCCCGCAGACGGTTTGTGTACACTGGCAGGTTTTTTTGGGGGAGTTCTCCCTTGTGTATATCCATCTCCATTTGGAGCTTGGTTTGCTTGTTTTATATACCACAAGATGCAGAAATGAGATTTTCTTTAAAAGCACATTGCCGAGTTGCTGTATCTGTGAAGTTATTAATAGAGGCATTTGGGAAATTTCACAATATACTTGTAGAAGAAATAATACTCTGGAACAGTTTCCCACACACACCCCCCAAACTTTTGCAGATAGGTAGGGAGGGCTTGGCAGAAGATGAACGTGTACTGGCAAAACCTCTACTCTGTCTTTTATGGTTTCTCTGCCTTCCTAACAAGATGTTTTTACTGCTGATCTGTTACAGAATTGGCAGCTGATTGCCTCCAAATGTCTAGGAGTCGGTAGGAATGGTATTTTAGTAGTAAACTGCATCTTCTTTGAACAGCTTGAGGATTTTTGGAGTCAGTGGACTGCAGTCCACAGCACCAGCTTCAAGTGAAAGGTTCCTAAGAGGAATTACATAGCAAGTGAAAAAGCAAAGCACCAGAATGCTGCTTAAATTTTTTTTTGCATATGACTTGTAACTTATTTATGAATCCAGTAACCCTCAGACTTGGAAACAGATGAAACTAACCACTTTGAGTTGAAGGAGAAGCCCTGTATCAGCCATTTATCTAACTGAACAGCCCAGGCATGCTTTTGGCAGTCCCTTCACAGTAAAAGAATTCTGGGACATGTAATGGCTTCAGAAAGCAGACAGAAATTTGGAATATATCACTAGAAAATCCCCAGATGTAGAAGTGAACAAGGCTGGAGTATGAGCTGGCTGACCTGCCTGTTCTTACCACACAACAGGAACTTGTAAGTCCAGCCGTCATCTCCAGCCACTGTATCAAAAGCCGGCTGCGGCCGATCAGGTGTCGGCTTTGGTGACGCACTGCGCTTGCTCCATACGCTCTTTGTAACGTATAACTGTTAAGTGACATTATTGTTTGAGCACAACTCAAATTCCAGACAAAGGACCAAACCCGCAGGTGTGACGCCAAATTAAGCATCAGAGGTAAATCAGTGCTCGAGTTGCTGCAGGAAGTACGTGGGTCCTCCCTTTAACGTCAGTACGATTTGGCATTCCTCAGTCGTTCAGTCTGACGCAGGGCTGGGCAAACAATATTGTAGTTTATCAGCGGGGCAGTCCGAGAGAAATATCCTCGCCAGAAGTCACATGAAGGAAAGTAGCTGATAAGGTTGGAAAATTTGAGAGAGAGGAGTAAAATCTGTCAGATTTTTACTTGAAAACATAGGAAAAAATTGTGTTATGGAGAGCTCTGCAGCTCTCATCAGTATTTCAGACAGCTTCTCCTTGGAGTGGTTTGTCATCATAATTGTTAAAAATGACTTACTCTGAAATAGAGCTCACAGAGGTGTAACTGTCTTGAGGTACCAAAATACCGGTTCAACACGAGGTATTGTTTGTTCAGAACACGTATACGTTTGTGCTTGCCACGTGTGTCCACAGCTGTAGATTCAGAAACGTCAGTCTGAATTCCAAATGTAGCAGAGCTCGACTTGTCGCTGTCGTGAAGCAGTGTCTGCTTACTCGATCTGCTCATGGCGAAATGGATCATTCTGGTTTACTTCTCAGTACCGTTCAGAACAGGCACTGTGCATCGAAGGGCTCTTCGTGCCAGGAAAAGTTACCTGACTCCTTGTATGAGTTCAGATTTTGAAGTTGCTTCATGGCAACGATGTAGCTTGGCTGGTTTGGGGGCCATTTATTTTCATCAGACAGTAAAAAACCATTGAGATTGTTTTTCCTGCCTTTTTGGTCGGGTGTTGTGACATCTGGTTCCGTGTTCTTCGAGATCAGTTTTAGAAGCCAAAATGTCAAAAAGACAAAGCTGTGCGAGTGGTTGGAGTCCAAGATTTATAAGCTGTAAGGTGAAATGGCAAACTGCAAAAGAGCGTCTGGAGGTTTTGAAGGGTGGAGTTTTGTTTTAGCAATTCATTCTTTTACTGCTCTTCAGACTGCAGAATGAGGTAATTAGACAAGACTGGTTTTGTTGTCGTTAGGGAAGGAGAACATCTTACAACGAATGCAAGAGTGTTCAGGGTGAGGGTGTATTTCTATAAATAACGCTGCAGCATCTTGTGTTCTTTCAGAGCTGGTGGTTGCCTTGAAGGAGCAACATAAGCGTATTTGTTATGATAATACGGCTGGGAGGTGTGCAAGACTTCTTCTCATTATTCCTGCAGTGATCAAAGTAGCTTCAAAGGCACCAAAATGTTGAGTTGACCCCTCTGTCCCTCCCTCCCCTGAAAGGCAAACAATTGCAAGTCTGTTTGTGGCTTCTGGCTCCAGATGCAAACCATTTTAGATACAGTGGATAACCGAAAGATAAAACCACTCTGCCATAACCAGCTAATAATACTGGACTCCTGTTTTCACAACAATACCCTATTGAAACCACGCTGTTTTTCTCTAAGCTTGACTCAGCATTTTAGCCGCAGAAGACAAGCCAGCATCTAGATTTTCTTCCTTTGCCCAGCAGCTCTAAAAGTAGATGACTCTTCAATGCAGGGCAGACAATTTGAGCCACGTCTGCTCAATAAAGTCATTTTAAATGGAGGTATTTTTAGAAAGCGTCGATACTTACGTCTAAACTACCCAATTGCATAACTATGCTTATCTTTCTTCGTCAGTAATCAATTTCTATTATTAGACAGACTTCTTTTTTCTCTTCTGCTGTCCTTTGTCGTGAGTTGGAAGGAGCTAGAAGCTCTGTTTTGAGACGGTTACATACATGCAGACTGCAAGAGGGGGAACTGAGTTTCTCTTGGGAAAGCATTCACATTTCTTCCGTGTGTTTTTGCAAACTTGCCTTTGTTGTTTGCTGCTCTATGTTGTGATCCTTACTTTGCACCTTTGACTTGGACCGGGGCAGAAACCAAAGCAGAGGGATAAATGGGAAGCATTACCTGAGAAGCGTTGTTGTGCCTGGGGAGCGGAGGTTGGCTGGTTTGCCTGCTTCTAGTGGGAAGGCAGATGAGGTGCACTGGTGTGGTGGTGCGCGTTTGCTGCCCGGCTCTCGGCTTGCTGGAGCGCTAAGGGAAAAATGCAGCTTTTAAATCGGATTTGTGTGACTCAGGTATTTGTGATGAAAAGCAGCTTGTGCTGGAATGAGAGCTTACAGTTCTGCATTATTGCCTTGTCAGCTGCTCTTAGGAGTACCCGAGATACGTTACATGAAGATTTTGAGTTTACCTTTTTTAAATGCACGGATTTTTTTCGTGCTATCTCTGCGGCGGAGGGGGAGGGTAACACTTGTGGAGCTCACTTTAAATAACCCACACCCAGCCGTACCCAGACCCTTGTTCAGACTTTAATGATCAGGTGTCTATCCAGCCCGAGGTCCTCTGTACAGGAAGTGCAGAGATAGCAGCAGAATTTTTATTTATTTTTCCTTGCCTGCATCTTTCCTTCCCCCTCTCCACTGTTCTTCCCACCTTCCAGTGCGCCTGAAGTCTGAACTCAAAGCCATAGGAAAAGGAGTTGAGACGCGAGCTGATTCCCCAGGCAAGCTCACAGCTTGCATCTCCTCTGAGTTCAGAAGCTGCTGGCCAATGCAGTGAGCTTGTGGCAGCTTTGTTACTGATTGAACTGTACATAACCGAGGAATGTTGGACCTGCTGAATGAGATGATGCAATGAAAAATGGAGATGTGGTATTACCAGCCTTTTCTTACAGAGACCATTCTGAAGAGTCAGTCAGAACTGGGAGCCTGTTTCTCTCCATTGACTAGAGAGGTTTGAAGTCAACAGCCTCTGATGCTATAGGTGATGTGGCGACCACCACAGCTGCATACTTTTTGAGAAATTGGGGTTTTTTTGTAAAAAAAAAAGTACCCATGGACATCTACTTGCTCAGCATAGCCTAAGAAAAATTCCTTGTAAAGATTGCTCAGCTTTCTGAAGTTCTGGCTTGTTTTCCAGGTCTTTTGGTGTTGTACTGTGGGAGATCGCAACGCTAGCAGAGCAGCCATACCAAGGCATGACCAATGAACAAGTGCTGCGCTTCGTGATGGAAGGAGGTCTGCTGGAGAAACCAGACAACTGTCCCGATATGCTGTAAGTGTCAACAGTTACCAGTGTCCTCAGAGGGCAGTTTATTCCTCCTGATCCCTTCAGTGTTCCCTTCTGCCCTATCTGCCACAGAAAGGGTCATTAAAGAGTGACAGTGATGTGAGGTGCTGCTTTTGAACAGTCTTTGTCCATCCTGTCTTTTGTAGTAGTTTGACAGAGTAGAAAACAACTTCGTTTGTGGCCACAATCTCACTTTGGGCTCTCTCCTCTGTTAAGGAAACAAACCCGATCTTTGCATTACTGAGTAAATTTAGATTTAATAAAAGCTCATAAGTGACATTTGCTACAGCAGAAGACTTTGTGCCCACATCTTGTCTCTTCTGCTTAAAGTAATTCTGTTGTGTGTAAGGACAAAAAAAAGCTTAGGATGAGCTGAAATGTACTGTGCATAAACTCCACAGAATTGAACTTTTTAGTTCAGCATCCAAATAACTGAATGTATGGCTCCTTTGTCTGAAGCAGCGTTGGGTCTGCTATTTCGGTCACAGTGCTCATCACACTGAGATAAACAGATCTCCGCTCCTGACAGTTCCCTTTCCTGTAAGCACACACAGAAGCACACAAAAACCCCCTTCGCCTATCCCTAAAATTCAGTACAAAGCCTTGCAGTAGAGGAGGGTGTGCAGTGCAGCAGGCTTCAGTTTTTAGCTTTACATTGTTGAAATACCTCTGCTGGCTTTTTTGAAACAACAGTTTCAGTTGTTCAGACTGTATTACTTTGATATACTTCCCAAACCGGCTTTTGGGAAGGAAATACTGCATCTTGCAGTTATTGAAATTTGTTGGAGGCCCACAGAAGGGATACAATCACTTAAGGGCCTCAGCTGCTTGGGATTCTTAGGAAAAGAGCTTTTTTGGCTGGAGCCTGGCTCTGGTTTCAGATGACGGGCAGTGTTGTTCTGTTGTTTGAGGGGGGTGGGAGGTATATGCAGGGGGAGGTGTAGCTGCCATGTGAGTCCTCAGTTTCACATTCTTTCCCTTCCACGATGCTGTGGAGAATTTCTGGCAGTCGGATTGACTGGAGATTGTTTAACACGGTCTGAGCAGTGTAATGGAGGGGAGGAGTAGGCAGAAATGGGGGGAGAACAGGGTGTGTGAAGGGGTCAGCTCCACCAGTCCTTAGGAAAAAAAATACCTTTACAGTGAGAACATCTCCAGCAACAGATCCAGTGTTAGAAATTCCCCATTACCCTGGGGCGTGTGTGGGATGGAGAGGGGCACGAGAGGGGAGTCACAGCAAGAAGCTGCCTTTAGTGCAGCCCACCCAGCCCCTTCTCCCTCCTCCTCCTCAGATGCTTCTCTGCTTGCTCGGTGAAGCCACTTTGGGGGTAACTGTGAGCTGGGAGAATTGGGTTTATGTCTGGCAGAGCAAATATTGGCACCAGTGTGTAACAGCAAAGGCATTTTTAGTGCTGATTTTAATGAAGAAGCTGTTCACACATTGGTTGTGGCCACCAAGACTTAAAGCGTGGCATTGCAGAGGTGCAGAATAAAAAAAAAAAAATCTTCCTTTGACTTTAGGAATTTTCTTTTTGAATTTAGGGCTTCTTTCCATCAGAAAAAAGAACAGGGCTGAACTAAGGCACATCCAGTTTAGTCATGTCATGTTTGTTTGGGGTTTTGTTGTTGTTGGTGGTTTTTTTTTTGGTGGTACAGTTGTGTATAAAACATCCTGACTGTCCAAAATGCAGGGGAGAAGGGAATTGAATGTATTAACCTTAGAAGCTTATTGTGACTTGCTTGAGCTCCCTTTCAGCTTGTTTTGTCTCTGTATTAGACCTGGGTCTGGAGGAATTCAAACAGGCTGCTATAGGAGCAACAGTAGAGAGCTCCAGGAATAATCTTCACCTTTTTTCCACACACATGCATTTGGCATCCAAGGAGCCAATTTTGTGTTACTGTGAGGCTTTTTTTTCATGAATATTTTTGCTTCTTTCCCTGTCTTCCATCCCATTTGCCCAAGATGCTGTAAAGATGCTGTATAACACTCACTAACCTGACAACTGCTGCCAGTCTTGAACCTCACGTTGCTGCTGGTGGGCGCAGAGACCTGGTTGTAGGCAGGGTTCCTCTCCTCTCCAGCTCGGATAAGGGCTCCTCAGCACCTGATGGCATAAGAAAATTATTGAATGGACAGGAGAGTGCTTGTAAATAGTTGCAAAGAGCCCTGAAATTGCATAAGGATCTTGCCATGCATCCCCAGCACGTTTCAGGCGACTGCGTTTGGATGCACTCTATGAAACCCTTTGTAAGCTAGGAGGTTATCGTTCTGTGGAGGTTTCTAAAAGACTCTGTCTAAATACAGGATTCTTGGTGTGTTGGTGCCCATAGAAGGTGTTTTTTAGACAGCACAGATTCCCACTGGTGGAGGCTGACTGGTCTGTGATACTTAGAAGTAACTCACAGTATTAACCAGGAATTGCATTTCTATATATCTCATGTGGTAGGCTACAAATGCAGAGGTACTTTTTTCTTCAAATTAGTTTGACATGGAAACAACTGAAATGATGGGCAGAACACAAACGTACCTTCCTGTAGTGAGACGGGAGTGTACGGACGTGCACAACCCTCCAGAACAGGTGGAGGAGGTGGGCTGCTGGGGATGAGGATAGAGAGAAGAATCTTGCTGCAACTGTCCCCAAATCTGCTATTTTTAACCTTGCCGATTATGTGAGTGTAGACACAGCCGTGCATGCCCCAGCCACAGTGCAGGGCTTTTCCTAAGGGCCTCTCATTGCCCCCCCATGCGAATGCTACGTGGTGCGAGCAGTCTTGGCCGTTCCCATCTCTGCTGAGGCTGCAATGCAAGCAACGCTCGTTGGTGGCTGTGCTTTGCTATCCCCCAGTAGCAGCGAGGCGGTGACCTTTAGGTGATGAGAGACCAAGGACACTTGAACGGGAGAGGTTCTGTCCTGCAGTTTGGTTGTGTGGGATGCTTGCACAAAGGGGGATTTTACAACGTGGTCGTCGTGTGGTTCAGAGAGGTGGTAAACCCCTGCAAAAGGGCGAAGCACAAAGGGGACAGCGTTTCTGGAGGCTTTTTACTGTCACACAGGGTGAAACGAGACTCGGCTCTGTTTATGCTACACCCTCTTGGCATAGTTTGCATGGTTTTACAGACAGACCCATGCAATAAGACAGATGGTTCAATGAGACGGTGCCAGGAGAAGCTTTGCTGTTTTTCTCCTCTTCCTGTGTAATAAGTGATGTTTTTATGTACTCCCATTGTTGTGGCAGTGTTCATCAGGTGATGGCTGCGTGGCAAGGAGGTTCGCTACAGCTGAAGCGCTCAGACAGTGTGTTCCCATGGGGCTTTTAAAAGTTGTGGAGGCTGGAATTCCACTCTGTTTTTGAAGCAGAATTGCTTCCCCCACATGTATCGGAGATGACTAGACTATTTACGCATTGCTGATTTTCCCTTTGTTCCTGGCGAGTGCTCGGGTAGAAAGCAGGGTCTGCGGTGCAGAGGTAACGTCTGCGTGTGGAGACAGCAGCGTAGGAGAGGTCCTTTCGCTTTTCCCCACCAAATCCAGTCTGATGCAAAGCACAAACGCACACTCAAATGGAACACAGCTTCTATAGTAATTTTCCATTTTCTTTTCTTTTTTACTGTCTCGGTGCAAAAGTAACTCTGTTTTAGCTCAGTTTTTGGGCAAAAGATGCATGAGACGGACACTGGGTATTCCTCTGTCTCGTGAGAATGCCTCCAACTGCCTTGAGCTTGCTTACTACCATTCAGAAACATAATTCAGTAAAACTGTTCAGGTTGCATTAACAGCCTGTAAATTCTCCCATTGTCTGCTGGAAAGGGATTTTTTTTTTGTTTAAGATAATGTAAGCAAGGTCTTTGAACCCGCAGAGTTAAAAAGGAAAAAAAAATCCTTTTATGGGAACTCTGTAGGGTTTTTAAATCTGGAATGGCTTAAAAGAAACATCACATGTCCTTGTTTGTGCTGATGTCACATGCATTACTCCACTGCTTGTGGTATCTCCTTAGCATTGCCCTTAGGCCTCGGGGCACAGCGCCAGCGAGTATCCAGTGTTCTTGGCTCCAGCTCACGCTTCTATTCAGGGACGCAGCAGTCAGCTGGAAAGGAAACAGCAATGAAGTAACAGAAATGGATTTTATGTATTTATGTCTCAAGCTTTCCTCCTCCTTTGTGGGTGAGGGTATAGTGCAGTTTTATAGTTTGGCTTCACTTTCATTATGAAAGGCTTTTTAAAGACTCAAAAACAAGCAATAGTTTAACAGTGTTTATGTGTCTACGTGCCTGTTGCAATACAGCATTGAGTACCCAGGGAGTTCTCCCAGCACGGACTGGTTTTGCCAGCTTCTTTTTGGGTGTCACAAGGCCGTGCTCAGGTGGTTGACTTTTGTTCAAGCAGAGTTGTGCCAGCAACGTTCTAACAGGAATATTTGTGACTTCAAATGCACTTTAGCTGAGATCACTTTTGTTTTGGTTGAAGCACTCTTGGCAGTGTTTGCATCCCAAACACAGCAGCTTTCCCTCTCTTTGCTGGTTCTAGTCTGCTGAGAACACAGTGCACCCTGTGAAGCAATGCAACAGTATTTCCCAAGGAGTGAGGTTCTGGGGAAGGGAGTTCCTTTTCTTTGGTTTTGTTTCAGGCCAGAGCCCCCAGACTGCCCAGACCCCGCTGTGTGCAGCCATGCACAGCAACGGCCTTCAGAGTCCAGGGTTTTCCAGCTGGGTCAGTCCTCTGGAAAGGTTTGTTCTAGAGCAGGGGCTCTGGAGACTTTAAGACATTGCACTGGGATGGACACCGGTGCTATTCAAAAACAAGTGAATTTTTGCTTGGTTTTGTCTCTTTAATTAAAAAGACAATCATTGCACACCCTGCTGCAGAGATCTAGTTAACTGCTGCGGGGGCAAAAGGCAGTGAGAGTGAATTGAAGCATAAAGTAGAATTTCTTCCTTGCTTTCTGAAAATCTGTGGAAGTTAGGAAATTGGTGGTGGTGTTTTGTAGAATCAAAACCAAAAGGTTGGTGGGCTGGCTGACCTTACACGTAAGGCTGGCATAGGTAGGGAAATGATCCCAGGGTGGCCGCTGGACCAGGCTGCCGGGTGTCGTACTGGGACTGCGGGTTGCAGTGCTGGGACGTAAGTCACAGATGGGGAGGGTTCTCCAGTGCATTGCCTCAGCTGAATGAGTTTTCTTTGGTGGTTTTTTTTGAGCTCCATTCTTATTCTAGCACAGAGTAGTAGTAGTTTTGGCCAGTGGTGACTTCCTACACACAGCACGTTCCTCTGAGTGCTGTGTACACAGAGGATTGGCTCGAAGAATTAATGTTAATCTTCCTTTTCTTATTTAAATTTGTCCCATTACTTGTGCTGTGTTAACAGAAGACATCCCTATTCCACCTTCACAGATGGTGAAATCCTTTCTCATGTTGTGTTTAAAGCTCAGGGCAATCTCTCAGGAATATCCAATTTTGCTGTGTCATGAAAATGCTGTTTTCATTATGTGTGTATTATTGTTTCATTTTGTGGTTTTGTTTTGCCGGCATGGGACATCGTACAGATCTAATCATGGATGTGCTTAAACGGATGATCTCACACTCAGTAAAATGTTAATGCATCCCTGGCCGTAAATGAAAATAACATAATTTTAAAATAGAAGATTAGAGAAAGTCTTTGAGATTGGTGAATGTCTTTTGGGGATTACAGTTAATTTTAATGTGATTTTGTTCTTTCAGGGGAAAAAAAGCAGTGCTTTACCTTGTGTGTATTTCTTCTTTTAATTTTGTCCAAGACACTATTGATACGGTGGGGATTGGTTGGTTGAGAAAGACAATCCAAGAGGCACGGTCACGTAGCTGTATGATTGAGTAAGCACAGGATATTTTGGAGAAAAGAGAGTAATATAAAGTCAGAATGAAAGTACGAAATGCTTCTGGATGTCAGCTCTCCACTGGAGTGTTGTATGGGCGAGCGTGTGGAAGGGAATGGAGAAGGCTGAGATAGGAGCAATAGGAGTAAATCAGTGCTTAGAAAGGAGGTCGAGATGTGACACGGGGATCTCAGCCTGTAAAAATTCTGTCACTTCGTCTTCCATCAGAATTGAACGATTTTCTCAGACACGAGGTCTGATTTGGTCACGGTTGGTTGGGCTCCAGCCGGGGTTCATGAAACACCTCAGTAAATGGCTTTGCTGTGTTTCCTGTCCAGGTTTGAACTGATGCGCATGTGCTGGCAGTACAATCCGAAAATGCGGCCCTCCTTCCTGGAGATCATTGGTAGCATCAAAGACGAGCTGGATCCAGCATTCAAAGAGGTCTCCTTCTTCTACAGTGAAGAGAACAAGCCTCCGGACACAGAGGAGCTTGACCTGGAGACTGAAAACATGGAGAGCATTCCTTTAGATCCCTCCTCCACCCTCCAACCCACTGACAAGCACTCAGGACACAAAGCCGAGAACGGCCCGGGCGTGGTGGTCCTTCGGGCCAGCTTCGAGGAGAGACAGCCGTACGCACACATGAACGGGGGACGCAAGAACGAGAGGGCCTTACCGCTGCCCCAGTCTTCGGCCTGCTGATCCTTGGAACCAGAGTCTCACAGAAATGAAACACAGAGAAACACACGCATTGGGGGAAGAAAAACAAACAGAAAATTACAATATATTCAAAAGCCTACTGTACCTCAGTGGATCTTCAGAACTGCCATAGCTGCACTTGGGAGAACCCTTTTTTCAGTAAACAAGTTATCGTATTTTTTTCTTTTTTCAATATGCAAGCAGATGTTTGTTTCAGTACAGGACTCCATTCATGGGGCACACAGTTGGCCTTTTAAAACTCTAATGTTAACACTTAATAGCAACAGAAAACTTGAGATCTGATGTCTCTCTCTCTCTCCTCTTTCCTCTCTCTTCTCTCTCTCTCTTTCTGTCTCTCTTTGCTTCATAATGGGAAACATATCTGCGTGCAAGTTCAACCGTACAGCACTTTTATCAGATCAAAGATATCGCAGGCCAGGTGGCTCCCCGATACCCTTGCAGGCACCTGCCTAACACTGTAGGTCTTTATAAAAAAACAAACAAACAAAAAAAAACAAACAAAAAAAAACCACAAAAAAATTAAAAAAGACTGGATTTTTAATGTTGCTCTTTAATCTTTTTAGGAACACGTAAAAAAATAAAAAAGGGCCATCATTCGTTCAAGGTTGTTACCATTTTCAACGCTGCCAAATTTTGCCAAAAAACTGAACTCTGTTTTTTGTTTTTGTTTTTGTTTTTTTTTGTAGGCATGGAAGGAGCACAGTAATCAACTGCTCTGATTAAATGAGATCCTGACCAATATGTTCTATTCAATCATACACTGGTATTTAAAAAAAATCAAATCAAATTGTCTAGATCTTTTTTCAAAACTGGACAAAATGTGATTATTTCTTTTTTTTGTGATGGAGAAGATAAAAGGGATGGGGTAAAGAAACCTCCAGCCCTCTCCCCATCCCAATGAATTCTGGACAAAACTGGCAGTGGTGAGCTAAATAACACGTGCATTTCGTACAAAAAAAGTCAACCGCACGCCAAAAATGAAACACGAAAAACACGAAAATAACCGGCAGAGATCTCCATCGTTGCAGCCTGCCTTCCTTCACAGGCTTGCAAGGAAAATACACCTAGAAACACAAATTGGAGAAGACAAAAAAAAGCAGTAACCGGATTCAAGTATATGATGCTTTGTTGACCTTTTCTCTTTATTATTAAGACTTCTCGAAGGGTCTTGCAGTTCTATGTTAGACCATGGATCATTTGCATACACATTGTCTTTTGTGTCACTTTTATAACTTTTTTACGGTTCAGATACTCATCTATATGTCTGTACAGAAAAAAGCTGCTATTTTTTTTGTTCTTTATCTTTGTGGATTTAATCTATGAAAACCTTCAGGTCTGCCCTCCTTCCCTTCCCTCCCACTTCAACAGATTTTCTTATGCTTTGTACTATAGTGTGTAACTTTTACTTCCTCCTTCCCAGTAACTGATACCTTTCATATGATTTGCCATGAACTGTTTAATGCCTTTTTATAAATACATTTCCTCTTTTTTTTTTTTTATTTTTTCCCATTAGTTGTTTTACAACATCTTGGCTGTGTGGGCTACAGGGCTTTTGAGGGGGACATGGAGAAAGAAGGGACACCCTGCACGGTACCACTGTGCTGGGGTGTGGTGTTTTTAAACCCTGGTTTTCCTTCCTTCCCACTAACCTCTGCCCAGACAGCATGCGAGTCTCTTACAGTGCAAGGCATGATACAAACTCAGGTCAGAAAAAAAAAAAAGGTTAAATATTTAGTACATTCTTGTTCAGTGTTTATATTCATTGTTGTACAAGGGTCCTACCCCTCCTTCCCTCCCCGCTTGTTTTGGTTGTGGCGCACATCCACCCACCCATCCCCACACACACTCCCCACGCAGACACACATATATGTATTTTTTTTTTTTGGTTTTCATTTGTTGGGTACAACAGCAGACACCAGGCTTTTGGGTCACTGATTTTTAAAATGACTATTTGAACCCTTCTACCCTGTGAACAAGAGCTCTAGCAGTTGCAGCTGGTGATGCCAGGCATTTCGGGTGGCCATTGACCACCTGGCTCCAACAAACTCCAGCTCTTTGCCTTCCCAATGAGGAAGCCCTCATGGAGGGCACCCCAGGCTGCACTTTGCAGCCTTGGTTAAAAAAAAAAAAAAGAAATGAAATAACAACAAACCCGAACCAAACCAAACCCAGCAGGCCATTTCCTTGGGGCTGGGTGGAAAGCGTGTAGCTGGGGCCAGTGGCTTGGCTAGCAAACGGTTAAGCGTTGGCAGCTATGGAAACCTGTACAAGTACAAGCTTGTTGCTTAAATCGTAGACCAAACTTCAGAACAAAAGGGCATGAGGAAGCTTGTTTGTTCAGTTGCAGAAGCCTTGGTGAAGGGGAAGGAGGGGGCCATCAGAAAGTCTACAACCGAGTCGTAGCAGTTGCTCATCTTACCTTAGTTACAGCATCTAAGCCTTTGTTTAGCACTGATCCAACCAAATGATGGCAGTGAAGAGGTGGTTCTGGGATGGAAATGTTCAAATCTTTTGAGTAAGAACAAAGAATTAAAATATACTGATTGCTAGTTTTGACTGGAGATTTTAAGAAGTTTGTAGTGCTTTTTGCTTGTGTAGTTTAGGTCCCATTATCTTCTCTTGCCTCTGTCCCATAGTTATTTTTCCCCTTTAAAAATGAAAAAGACAAAAAAGTTAATTAAGAAGGTATTCTATGTAGGATTTTTTATTTATTTTTGTGATATCAGTTTAAATCACTGTAGAGATGCCCCATAATAAATTTAAATACTGAGATAAGGGTTTTTGAGTATGACGGGGACAGTTTTTGATTTTTTTTTCTCAAACATTTATCTACCTCACTCTTATTTTTTTATATGTGTGTATATAAAAAAAGTACATCTCACATTTCTCAGCAGCCAATAAATGCCGTTGATACTGGTAACCTCTCACTCCATATACCACATGCTCTAGGTTCTGGAGGGAAACAGTCACTGCCGGTCACAAAAGGTCACTTCTGAATATTTGCCTCAATTCCAAGCAGTTTCTCCCATTTTTTTGGTTCAGATTCATTATTGTGAGGAGAAATCCAAGAGTTGTCGGACTTGGGGTGACCGTTCTTTAAGGAACGACAAAGGCTTTTTAATGCGCTGTCATGGCAGTCCTCGGGTCACCAACAAAATGTGTGTTTAGATGAGCAGAGACATAGCTGACCTGATACGAGGACTTCACATTACGAGTGGTTGACGAAATCTGTTACAGGAATTAATTATTTACAGTGTTTGAAGGTCCAGAAAAATTACTAGAGTAAAGGGAATGGTCTTTCTGTTTGTCCTGTCGAATGGGCTAAGTCATTCCTGCCAGGTTTTTTCCTCAGATGCCACAAGCACCAAAAAGACATTTGGCTCAATCGGCACCTACAAATGAATTGGCTGGTACAGTAGTAGCATTGCTTCTTTGACCAAAAAAACAGTGGAAAAAAACCTGTCACAGGCTGCCTGACGATACTGCTACATCGAGTTTACAGCTTGGGATCTTTGCTGCTTCTGTTTGATGAGAGCACTGATTTTATTTTTATTTTTTTTTTCAAAACTAACATTGGATTGATTTCTTTTAACGTGCCAGTAGAAATTCAGTTCCCTTTTCTTCCCCCGTTTATATGCTTCGTAACTGTGGATTCTGATGGACCAGCCATCAAATTTTAACTGCCCTCTGACAGCGTGTAACTGGTTTACAAGCGCACAGGACTAACACGAGCTTGCCGTCAACTTGATGTATAATGTTTCTCTTTTTCCAGCTCGGGCAGCTGTTGGTGCAGGTGTTGGATGTGGTGTCTGAATAACGTGGTGCTTGGCTACTTCGAGTTGTGCACGGCCTCTTGAATACACAGCGCTGTGGTTAAGTACTGCAGTTTGGTTTTGGGGGGAGCATTTCTCTCTAGCCCTGAGAAACCAGCAGGATTTGAAGTTTTTACTAGGTTATTCAGATTTTCCTTTTTTTTAATTGGTTTCCAATGACCTTTTGGTGCAGCGACTGTTCCCCTCTCTTGCACATATTGATTACCACAATTGGAGATCCTCAGATCTTTCAGCTGGCTAGGAGGGTTTTGTTAAAACTGTCCAAGTTACTGGTTTTTATAATTGTATGTAGGTGGTTTTAAAATGCATTAGGAAGAAACACTAATGACGTAGCACCCATCATGATGAGCATTTCAAAAAGCACTTCAGTAGAAGACAGTCACGTGCCATCACGTACGCGTGCGTGGTGACAGTCAGCTCTCCTGGACCAAACCACCTTCATGATACCATTGCGTTCTGTGTTTGCAATTCAAGCTTAATTCCTTTTTTGTTCTGTTTGTTTCCATAGCTTTTTTTTGTTGTTGTTGTGTTTTGTGCATTTTGAATAGCTTTATTCACATGGGTTTTTCATGCAGCCTTCCCTTGGACAGTAAATCAAGTTGTTTGTGCATGTGAACAACTGAGAATTAATGTTGGCTTGATAGAGTCATAATATGGTTTGTAATGTTGTTCTTCCCTGAGACCACTGGCTTGTCTGGTATGAAAAATTTATCTAGAACTTCAGTTATGTTTGAATAAAGTTAAAGTAATGAAGTTTGTTTATAAATAAAAAACGAAAGCCCACCCAGCCCTGAAAACCAGCATTTTAACAAATGGTACCAAGATGTTTTCATGCAGTAGGATAACAAATTGGCATCACTGTGGGGAGCAGGCAGCTCTGTGTTAGTGCCTGGACGCTGTTCTCACCTGACTCGTATTTAAAAGCTGCTCGGTGGCACAGAAGGTGGTTTGGTTGCAAAGGAACGCGGCTCCCACACAAATGCAGAAGTGGCAGCTGCGTGGTACTCAATCAGGTGCTCTTTTGGGGGAGCAATAAACTAGACGCAGAAGCCGAGCGTGATGGAAGGTGTGAGGCCTGCCTGTGTGCACCAGGGCTTTCTCAGTGTGATGCCTCTGCTCTTGAAAGCTGGCTCGAAGTGATGTATGGTTCTAAGTGCGTTCGCACTGATGCTCCTCTTGGTCTTTAAAAAACAAAGGAAAGAAAGCCCAGTTTGCCCAGGACGACTGGTCACCAGATGGAACCACTGTCAGGTCCTCTGGGAACTGCTGAGGGGTGTTGAGTACAATCCAAGTGAACAACACTCCAATTGTTGGTGTAACTCCATTCATATATATCTATATATACATATATATATATCTGCATATGTATATCTATAATATAGATATATATATTTAAACCCTTTTCATTCCATTAGTACAAGTAACACTTGTTTCCTGTTATTCTTATTTTGTTTGTCAACAGTGTATTTAATCACTGGGCTTAACAACAGTGGAGGAAGGTGCAAGGGATCCACTCCTTACTAACCAGTGATGAAAGCCAGATATTGCAACTTAACCCATGAGTAGTTGTGCGGACAAGAATTTCAGAATGATGCGTAGAAACAATGCTAGCGGCCAGGGGTGCTGAAGATACAGAACTATAAATAGGCAGGAGGGCTCCCAAGGGTGCCTCTGTCCAGAAACTGGTTGCTCAGAGACGACGAACGGCCTCTGAAGTTGAGTGCAGCCAGGTGAATGGGAACAGAGAAAGGTTCATGTGGAGAGGCACGAGAACAGAGGGTATGAAATGGGTATTTACAAAGACACAGGGCTTGGCAGAAGGTTGAGGTAGTTTCCTGAGCTTGGTAAGTGGGACAGCATCAGAGCTCAGGTGTCACAATTCTGATCGTTGGTACTTGTAAATAAACCTCCAGACATCCCAGCTGGAGTGGTAAATTCATCACCAGGAGTGTAGCAGTTGTTAGCACCGGTCTGTGGGGACCAGTTTCAACTCACAGTTGGTCTGTTTTGCAAGTACCTTACGACTCCCTAGTTGGTGTGTGTGCATTTGCGTGCGTGCTCATCTTTTATTTTTGGTATGCGTTCCGTTGATTAGTAACCATTAGCATTTTCACTAGGGCTTTAAGTCCAGTAGATTACGGGTAGTCAGTTGACGAAGATCTGGTTTACAAGAACTAATTAAATGTTTCATTGCATTTTGTAAGTACATAGAATAATTTTATAAAGTGTTTGTAGTTTATAAATGCCTAAACTATAATTTAAGGGCACTCTTCTGTGTCTGCGTATGGGTGTGTCTGTCTGTGATCAGGTGTTTTGGATGGTACCAGTTTACTAGCTAGCTTTACAATATGCCAAAAAGGATCGCTAACGTCCAGTTCACGGCTCGTCCCTCTCCCCCTGCCCGCCCAAGCTTTGTGTCCCAGTATACAGCAAATGGATAAAGGAATTGGGGAAGTGTTCTGTATCTTCAGTATCCTGGTCTTCCAGAGCCCTCTGGTTGGGGTGGGATCATCTGAACCGGTCATTTTGCTTTACTGTCTAGGGCAGTTGACTTCATGGATTACCAGAACCTCACTGGTCGGGGAAACAGAACGGGTTTCGCTGCTACCCAGTCTCACTTGTGCTGGTCAGTACCTGCTGTACGGTGGCCATGTGGTTTGAAGGAGGCGACTGCATAAGAGACAGAGGGAAGACGGTTTTCATAATTAATGCCGAAGAGCTGCTTGCAGATTTCTTCTGTATGCAGCCTCTAAATGAGCACCAGTTGAAGCTGTGTTGAAATGAGCAAGGCAGGGTCCCTATTTATTTTTATTTAATATTGACGATCCCTTCCCCCTCACTCTCCCCAAATTTGACCAACCACGTTGCTGAAGGGTTCCGATAATTTAGATACTGTTTAAAAAACAGCTCTTCTGTTTTCTGAACCAGTGAGGTTTGAGATGAAAGGATTGGCCAGAGTTTGTCTACCTCTGGGACAAAAACAAAACTAGAAAGTGCTAAGGAATGGATGCAGTTGCAAATACAACATTTTCCAATTTTTCTTGTTTAAATTTTTTTAAGAGAAAATTAAACAATAACATGGCCAATTTATTACATAAAAAGACTTGCTGTGTATAAATTATTCCTAAAGAAATTCCTGTGTTTATATTAAAATTAATTAGTAGATAAAAAAAATTTCAAAATGTTTTTGTATATTCTGTTGTAAGAATTTATTCCTGTTATTGCGATATACTCGGGATTCTTTACATTATGAAAAGAAGAAACTTTGTCTATTTTGAATGGCTGAAGCTAAGGCTCCTTTAGTTTCTCTTACTCTGCTTTTTTCTAGTAGTTTCAGTACTACATGATTTAAGTTAAATAAAAGAATTCTGTATGCATTTGCCTGTTTTCTGGATTTGTTGCTCCTTACGCAAAGCAGGTACAGGTTGGTCAACTCAGAGTAAATCTCTGCTTTTCTTCTGCCCTTTTTGGCTGCATTTAATTGAACTGCTCTGAATAAATCCTAGTAGAGGTTAGTACTGCCACTGTGTTGTGTTGAAATCAGAAGTATTTTCATGCAGTGTGACCGAGCATGTGGACCCTTTCTCAATGGGCCTTTGAGTCCTGTTTTGCAGTAGGTAGCTCGCTTGAATAAGGTAAGGTTTTTTATTTATCTGTTTATTCGAAGAACCTGCTCTTATTTACCCTTGCCGCAATCCACAGATGAGGCACTTGGCCATCCAGCACGTGGGGATCAGTTTTCTGTAACGATCATTGGAAAAGAGTGGCAAAAAGACCAGAATTCTCTTGGCGTTTCCAGTTCCTCTGACTCTTCTTATCAAAGTGTTGACTGAAATAAGGCACGATGGTGGCCCAAAGCTTCATCTGCTGCCTGTGCTGCTAGGTTTGTCTTCTGTTCTTTTTACTGACGTGATGCTTGAGGAACGGGCTTTTGTTTCCCTGGAGAAATCCCAGGTGTCCACATTAAGCTGCTGCTGTCCTGTTGTAGTGACTGTTTTTGAAAAATACCTGCTAAATTCATCTCCTCCTTGTCTGTCATGGTACTGGCAAGATTATCAAGGAGAGCATGCGTTGACATTCCCTGTGTGCTGAAGGGGAGGTGCTGTAACCCTCTGTCATACCCATGGTACAGTCCATGGTGCGTGTGACGGGTGGAGGAGCTGGCTGCGCGGAGGGGCACAGAAGTGATCTGTCGCTGTCCCATTCCAAGTCTGACAATCTGGGATGTCATTCCTGTTTTGTAAGTAACGTGATGTGCCATTACGCAGTGCTTCAGCGATTGCCTGCCTTGGGACATGTTAGCTTTTTGGTTTTGATGTGTAAGTCCCTGAGTAGCCGTCACCTGTTGTACTGAGGGACTTGTCTCTGTGCAAGGACTGCGGTGTATTCCTTTGAGACAGGCACTGAGCATTTGGGGTCACTGGTGGTGCTGGGCAGTTGAAACCTGAATTACTAATAGCATTACGGTTTCTGCTGGATTCATCACCTGTTCCTGATGAGGAAACCAGCATTTAGAGCAGATCACTAAGAGATAATTATAAAACTTCACATAACAGATGTTTTGTTTCCCTCATATTTACATTTTTTATGTGGGCACTTTGTATGACTGAACTCTCTCTCTGGACTTGGACAGGGGCTGAGGGAGACCTCTGTCACATTCACCCAGCGCTGAATGTCCTTACAGCTGTAAGCATCCATCTGGGTTCAGCAAATCCGTGTTCATGTCTTTCTACCCATCAGAACTAGCATTAAGCATCTAAAATGTTTTAAGTCCAGTTTTGTGTTGTCTTTAATCTGCAGCAACCTTATCATTGTTAGCAATGCAGATTGCCAGTCACTTGTTTTTCCTCTCCAGCTTTCTACACCAAAGGGAGATGTAAACAGTTGTTTGGGTTTTGTAAGGAAATTTCACGGAAAATAACATGGAATATAAAATCCTTTATATAGGGGTTTTAAAAAATCTTTAGATTTGTTTCATTTAAGAGGTAAGGAACTGCATTCTAAGAAATCCTATTTTTCTTCTCCTGTGATCCATT
>NW_010187419.1:0-14743 GCF_000695765.1 Mesitornis unicolor | reverse complement strand
CCCTACACTGTTTTAACATTTCTAAGATAATTGTCTGTAATGCTTTTCCTAGAAATTCTGCCGTTACTGAGGTGGATAATGGAGGCACATGGATGAAAGCTGCTCTTCCTTTGCCATAATACAGAGAAGCGTAGTAGGTGTAATCACAAATGTACCTGCAATATTCAGAACAAAACAAAACCAGAAACCTGGATTAAGGAACAGTAAGCTTTGATTATATTTAAATACTCTTTAAGTAGCCAAGCCAGAAATGGTTTATGAAATTATTTAAAACATATTTGCTTAGTGAATAAAGGAAATGGTGAAATAAACCAAGTTTGAGAAACAAATGTTCCTTATCTGATGGTTTGGTTTCTCAGGCACCCACCCAGAAGGAACGTTAAATGAAAACAAGACGTGTTCTTTTCTAGGCTTCTGTAAGCGATGTGAGATGTGAAAGGTAACACAGCCCACTGGAAACTACAACCGTGCCATTCTAGTAGATTACTTTAATACAGTTTTTTGCAGGTCATACAATCTCACCATCTGGAGGGTTTTTTCCTGACCACTCTAACTTTTAACTTAGAGGTGTAAATCCTGAAATTAAGGGCCAAAACTAGCTGATTTTTATTTTATACAAAAGATACAGTTTTCTGATTTCTTCCTTTTAAGTGAAGACCAGCATAATAGAAAATCGCTTCAGTACCAAACACATAATGAGATCACAGACATCATTCTAAAGGTACCTGTAATTGCTCTGTTCTTCAGCATATGTATTTACATTTTGTATCCCTCCCAGCTGGGAAAAAAGAGATTAAAATCTGCTACAAGTCAGGATTGCTTTCAGACTCTCTTAATAGCTCAGGTTTGCTGGGGTTGTTAATCACAGGGTGTGCTATGTTGAAACTTGTTTCTTTTGGAATTTACAAATCCATGGAAAAATACCTACTGGCTGTAGTTTTTCATGAAGGCTGCTTAACATAAAATTTAAATTTCTCCCAATTTCATACTTGTGCCCCTCGGAAGACTTCACTTCAAAGGGATTTTGGTTGGAGGAAAAGTCATTGCAAAGATTCTTCAATGTTAAATGAGCTGATTGAGTTACTTCTGCTCTTACTGTGAGACCCCGATACGCAATGTTTACCTTCCCGCATCTCTGGAAAAGGTTATATGAATCCCTTCCACCGAAATGTTTTTCCAGAGAGTCTTCATATTAATTGTAGATTCAATCTTTTCCGGACCATCTAGCATGCAACAGCCACCTTCTGGGTGAAAACCACAAGCATCCATCTCTTGGTAGCCTTTGTTCTTCCCACACTGCTCAAGGATGATGAGTGCTTTGGCAGATGAAGCCAGCCCAACGTGAACACTAAGCTGTTTTTTTTCCCACCAGAGTAAATAACAGGAAATTAAAAATGAGACCTATTTTTTAAAAAACATGAAAGGCAATAGTGCCAAGCATTACGTGAAATATGAGCTTCGAGGTAGGGAGTCTTGCTGTAGCTTATGCCTAAAGAAAACTTTGATAAGAGATTATAAATGAGAACAAAATCGTGCTTTAGTTTGTTTTTGTTGTGTCTCGTCAGCTCAGGACTTCAGAGCTGCAGACCCTTTTTTGCAATTTATGGTGAATTTGTTTTTCATTGTTCAGTGTGCAGTTACGCTGTTTAAATGGCACGGGGTGAAGACAGCATGCTAATCATTGTGTGCTCCAGATTTCAGTGTGAAACCTTTATTACAGTTTAATAGTCGCTTTCCAGACTTGTCTGATGCCTATATTGTGCAATACTCTTGGAGATATTTTTAAAGATCCACTCGGAATAATAATATTCATAAATGAAGGGGGGAAATTGCGTAACTTTCTAATTACTCACCAGTGGCTGAAGAGTTGTCCATATCTTGAAGACTTGCTCCTTTGCTTTTTGGTAAACCACTGGCAGCTGCATGATATGGAGATCTATGTTTTCACCAAGGCCTCTCTTGGACAGCTCCTGTGTTTATGAAAAAGTCACCGTGGATGTGTAAGAGCATTGGATTTCCCATGCTGTGATAAAGAAATCGGGCTGATCCAACTGAGAAAACATCTGAAAAGCCAATGTAACGCTGTCTGAGCCTGCCGTTCCTAAACATTAGTCTGCAGTGAAATTCAGTTGTTTTGTGGTAGCTTCCCCTTTTTTCACTGGAAGAGACTAAAATATGCTGACCAGGTTCCTCATGTGAAGCCATTGTGGTGTTCTCCAAAGGGACGCTCAGTGTCCAATGTGTGGGAGTGGTTATTGCTTAGGAACTGCTCCATATGCAACCACAAAATACAGGATCTCTCAGAAAAGGTCCATGCTTGAAAGCGTCTAAATAGGCGTTAGTACAGGTGAGAGCTGCTCCTCTGAAAGATCCAGTAGATAAAGCTGCACTGTCAAGAGACAAATGGAGCAGAATGCGTGGTAGCTGTCCATTTAAGTGAAACACGACCTGCTGGCTTGGACTGGTTCAGGTAAGCTCTGCTGGAGGTGACTCAACATCAGGAAGGTCACATTTAGAACAGGTTTAATTTCTGGTTTTGCTTTAGAATATGTTTCCCTCATAAAAGGAAATTATCACTTATTTCTCTGTCATTTATGTAGAGTTGAAGTTCCACACAGGACCTTTTCCCAGGGGAACAAGAATTATGCCTAGGATTAAGGTGAAGGTGCCCTTGGTGCCCTTCAAAGCAGCAGATTGGCCAGATGGTTGGAAGTTGGTCTGGAGAATAAATGTCATGTGGGAATGACTTGAAATTGTATTGTCAGTGGACTAGGGCTAATGGACAAGGTGTAAGCTGCCAAGTAGAAGGTAGGCGGCTGCTAATGGCAGAGTGCAGAAGGAATGCATCTGTGGTAGAAGCTTTGTCCCGGAAAAGTAAAACGGTGGCTGAAAATCCGTGTTGCATTTGAGTAGACCACTACCAAAGGAGGGTACTGATGAAGTTTCTAAGGGGGGCATAGGGAAAAAGTCAGCAGCAGAGGTATGTGATGAGCCCATGAAACCTGTAACTCTTTATTAAATGTTGTCTTCTCAAGCTTTCATTTCTTACTAAGGATACTCGTGCGGATGAGGCCCACATCCGTGCTAAGCCGTGCTAACTGGGAAATTTGCCCTTCATCACTGGCTTCCTATATAAACTGTTCCAGTTTTCTTGTCAGCGGAAACATTGATTAGCTGTGCTCAATAAACTATTTGACACAAGCAAGGAAACAGTGCCTGCAGGGAAGTAAACACATTTAGAGAACAGTGCCAGCCTTTTTTCCTCTGGGCGCTGACGGTCTTTGAGAGACCATTGCATCATCTTGCTTGAGAATGCTGTACTGTGTCTTGGCTTCCAGAAACGAAAACCCCAGCTGATTCACAATTAGCATTTTCTTTTCTAAAGCATCTTTAATTTTAACCTTTAATGAGATTCTTCCTTTTTAACTGTAAGGCTTAGAGGACTTGACTGCCCGTAACTTCGGTACAGAATGTGGAGACCCAGAGTAAGCTGTGAGGCTGTTCTCCTCTCGTGCTCCCTGGATTGGCATCCTATGGTCACCACATGTCATGGGAGAAACACGCAGAAATACTTTTGTGCAGGACAAAACCGGAAGCTGGCCAGCAGCAAAGGGCTGAGAGTTTGTGTCAAAGGAAGACAGCTCGCCGTGTCCTAAGCAATTCCAGCATGTTGTCAGTAATGTGTATTACTTTGTTGTCTAAGAATCCTAACCATCAGTTTGTTCCCCATTAGACCAGATGCTGTGCCAACATGGAACAAAAAAACGAAAAGGTTGTTCCTTGTTTCAGCCTTAACCAAAACCATTTTTGCATTGAAGGTAAGAGACTGAAGATGGTTAGAGGAGGATGACTGCACCTGGAAACTAGAGCTCACACTGGTGAGTTAATTCAGTAAACAAGTGCTTGTCTTCTGTAGCTGGAACAGCAAAGGAAACTTTAAAGGAGAACTAAAGTTCTGGAGGATTGTTTTATAGGAAAAGGGTTCAAAAGAAAGCGTGAAGATTCTTTGTTGGTAAGTCTTTCTAAAAGGGAAATTAAGTCCAGCATTATCAGCTGATGACCTTGAGTTGTTGTTGAGATGTGGTCACAGTCCCAGGCCACTGGAGTGCTGGCCCACATCGTTACACAGCCCTGCCCAAAGAAAGGGATTTGCACAGAACAGTTGAGCCCCAGTGCAGTGGTGATGTGTCACACAGACTGTTAGAAGCGTCTTGAACTTTTAGAAAGCTCCAGAAACTTACACTAAGTTTTTGAGTTTTCACTGATCTGGGTTGCCAGGAAGATGTGAGGGGCTGCAGGTGTTAATTTTGTGAACCCCATTCAAAAAAGGCTTGTGTTGGTGCAGAAAGAAAACCAAAAGTTATCAGTTGACCCAGTCAGTCTGCAAGTATGTTGCAAAGTTTTTTTGTTGGGTTGTTGTTGTTTTGGGGAGTGTTTTGTCTGTATTTATTTGTGGTGGTGGTGTTTTTTGTTTCTTGGTTTTTTGTTTTTTTTTTCTCAATCCTGCAAATACCTTCTTAAAGCTTTAGGGACGTAAGAAAGTTCCAGAACAGAAATGAAGGCAGTAAATAGCAATGTTGTCTTAGTTTCACAGATGATGAAACTAAAGCAGAGAGGGAGAGACGCAGAGAGATTAAGTGACAAATTTCCAAAGACCACATGGTCAGTGGCAGGATGAAAAACTCTGCTCAGAGATCTGATCCTCAGCTCCCGATAGCAAACATAGTTCCCAGCAGCAGTTGGAAATGTGACCTGTTCTTTGCACTTAACAGTTTAATTACTATGAATGTTGTCACTCAACTTACATTTGTGCCCTCTTAACTGGGGACTTTGACCTTGATGGTAGACTGCCCCGATAGGTTATTTAGCTGCCAAGTTGCAGACAGTTGTTTCTGGAGGAGACACAAAAACAGGGTCAGATCAAGGGTTATTTAGGTGGGACCATCAATCAGTAATATGGAATCAATAATTCAGGGGATCTGGGATTCTGAGGGTCCCATGTGGTGCTGAAGAATGGACACATCACGGTAACTCAGGGTGATCTGTCAGCAAATGCAGAGTAAAGACTTGGTGTTTTCCTTCAGAGAGCACGTCCTGCACTTCCAGAGTTGAAAGTGCTGCCAGTGGAGTTTTTGTGCGTGTTTTAGGAGGGTATTTCGGGTGAATGAAGCTATGAGAACCATGAAAAACTTAGTGAGACAGTTTTCTAAAAGAGAAGCTGTCTTTTTAGTGCTAGACAACCAAGTTGGGCCATGTGACAGTGTCTATAAAAGCTCTGAAGCTTTTCTTGATGACCCCGAGTTGCCAAGTTCACCTTTATTTTCAGATCGATTTGTCTCTCCTGTACCCTGAACACTCAAGGGGTACTTGCTGAGGAAGGTAACTCTGTGGATGCAATCCTGATGAATGCCGTGTGCACGAGTCGTCCTGTGCTGTGATGAGAGCTTGGGTTCATGCAAAACCAGTGGGTTACTCCTCACATTCTTGGAAAATTATGTTTTCATATTCTAAAACTGCCAGTGTGGGATAATGCACACAGTAATCCAAGAAATCCAAGAATTTGGAACAAATACTCTTTCTAAACCAGCAGAAACAGAGATTTGGAGAGTTTTATTAACATTTATCATCTTATTCCTGGAGATTTCAGAAGATGAAAATTGGCATAGTCACCAAAAAGGCAGTAGTAAATAGTGAATTTGTAAGATAAACAATATCACACAGCTGTTTTTCTGAGTGTCCGATGAGGGCATAGAAGGGATGCAACCATCGCAATGGGCTGTGTGCCCACTGGATCAATCTCTGATCCTCCCTACAGCAAGAAAAGAGGCTCAGGAAAAGAGCTGATCCCATCAGCAAGTCAGAGTGCAACAGTATCTTGCGGAGAAGCTGGTAACAGGGATCTTAAGGAAGCCATTCTGCATAAGAGCAAGTATTGCTCACAGAAGGGATGCCCTTGCTCTTTGGCAAAGGCTTCATTTCAAAAAGCATGGAGGGCAAAGCTATGCTTTAAGAATTAGGACCCAGGAACTCCTGTTACATGGGTTTTTTTGCTGAATTTTAGATTATTTTGGTATGAGGACCCTTTTGGGACATGAACTCTTAAGATTGTCTATCAGCGTTACAACATCACTGAGGGTGTCACGATAGCCAGGCTTTTGATAAGAACCCAGCTCATTTTGAGGTAGTAATTAGGATAGTGCTGGATAATGCTACAAAGGCATTAAGCCTGAGGAATGTTTAGTAGCTCTTGTCTGCCTGCTTAGTACTTTCTTGAGGATGAGTTTGAGTGTCCTCTTGGTTGGCTCTCAGAAAAGAGACTCGGCAGGAGGGCTTTATGTCACTTCAGTGATCCATGCAGGAAGCCCAAGCCAAGACAGGATTACTTCCAGATGTAAATGTTAAATTTTGTTATCTTTAATATATGTGCATAAGCTTCCTGAAAACCATAGGGCTCCTCTTGTGAAGAAGGCCAATGGAACAATACCATGAGATTGCTATTTAGCATGGAGAAGCCTATCAAAATTCAAAGTACTTCCAGATTTGCAGCAAATTCCCCCAAATTGTCTGGATTACCCACCTTTGCCAGGGAAAAGGAAACGAAAGCAGCATCCTCAGGATGAATGCAAATTAATTCCACGGAGAGAGTGTGACAACAGAGGGAAATGGATTTGTTCTCCTCCATACACAAGGACTGACATCTGTTTCATGAGGGGATGCTGTAGCCCTTGTTATCTAACTTCCTGGCATAGCCAGTTCTGCATTGTGACAGAAAACTCATCTCACTGGTGTGTCTTCCCTTTAGGCCGTTTTGTTTGCAGATAAAGAACATGGTTTATTTTCAGCCAGAAGAGGATGATCTTGTACCCAAAATTAGAACCAATAGGAGTCAGGAAATAATAAGCAAGACCATTGTCAAGTGACAAATATTTGTGGTTTAGGGTACAAGTCAAGTTGAAGTTAAGATAATTGATGGGCCTCCTATGATGAGTGGGTTGTGGAAAGGTAACACAGAAGTATTTCTGTTTCTTGTTAGCCTACAGGGATATAACATCCCTCACAGCGTTGAGTGGTAATAGATTTATTCTACCCAAACAACAAGTTGCACTCAGCATTCTTCATCCAACAAAGCTAGAATAGAAAATACAAGTTGATGGAGCTTTGGTCTTCGGAAAATTGCACTTGCACCTCTTTTTCAATTGTTTTGGCTTGGGTGCACTTCATTTTCAAGACAGATCTTCAGTAACTGTCACCAAAACCTATAATATGATTATAGTCCTGTAGAGTCAAATATTTCCTTTTTTCTTACTACCTTTTTTCATTTCATGTCCAGAAGAACTTGAATATTTATGGACTTATTTCAGTCTCCATAATAGAACATAGTCACTTCAGTTTGTTTTACGTGTCTTGCTTTCCATTTTTACCAGTATTATCTGTTTCTTGTAGATATTGGACCAATCTTTCAATTCAGTTTTACTATCTTGACTGCTCCCCAACTGGTTTCAGATTTTGTTGTATTAACCTTCTTTCTACCTTGAAATTGCTAAGAACTTGTGCAAAAGACCCTCTCAAAATAACTCTGTTCATAAATACTTTATTAGAGTAAGTGAACTCAAGGAAGGACTGTTGTCTGTGTGAGAAAGAATGAATGAATCTTGCATTTGACTTGTACACACACTTCCTTTCACACTTCAGATTGAGCTAGAGTACTAAAATACCAAACTAGTACATTATTATATTGTAGCAGACATACTCTTACGTACAATGGTTGGGTATTTACTTTGTAAGACATATTTAAAGACAGAAAGTAAGTTATTATTAAAACCATAGATAATATTTTAAAAATTAGCAATCCTGTTCCTGAAAAATAATCTTATCTGTGGAAATTTTTGTTGTGAAACATAAACAATAATTTGAAAATCAACAATCGTAACAGGAAAGTTTATGCTGAAAGCCAGGTATCAAAACCATGTCTTTGTATCACCCAGCTAAATTTCTTCTAATAAACATACTTAGGAAATAAGCAGGAATTTTCAAGACTCGTAGACCTGTTGCTGCTAGTGAAGGTGTATGGCAGTGGAAAAAATCTGAGTTACCTTGTTTTCAACTTCAGCCGTAGACTTCACTGTAATTTGAAAGTGGAAACCAAAGCTGAAATGTGAAAACATACTTGGAATGGGCCTGCTTTTGGTTGCGTGTTCCTCAAGCAGGCAGTAAGAACTCAATAGGCCACACGTGAGTGGGAAGGAAAATCACCTCACACAGACATGGTAAAATGAGTTGTGGTATGAGATGATCTGTTTACTGAAGACAGATAACATCTGGCATATGCATTAGTTACAGAGAAGGCACCCTGGCTAAAAAAATATCCTCTTTAAAATCAATAAAATTTTGGAAAGTGCTCAAACAGCACAAAAATATCTTGTAAATAATGTTTCACTTCTTAATTTTCCTTTTTTCTTATCTGTTGGGAATATGTTCCATGAGGCACAATTCTGTTTAGTGAGTCACGAGAAGTAACTTCCTTGAAGGGAATGAAAAGCCTGAAAAGTTTGTGTTGGGGTCTCCACAAAATAAAACACCTCCCTCCCATTTTTTTTATGCTTACCTTCACTGCTTCCCAGCTAGAATTAACCAGGTATTGTCTAAAGGGACCAAAACCTGAAAAGAAAGAAAGGTGCTTTTAACCTGTGCTTTCTCCGTAATTGTAGATTAGGTGCCAACATTTCACATTAACAGGGAACAGAAAACCTTACTAGTCCCACTTTGCTTTCAGAGCAAAATTAAGGTGACACATACTCCATTTTGAAGCTGTAGTTACTGTGCAAGTCTGTGTACCTGTGTGTGCAGAACTGTAAAATGTCAGTAAAGTTCTTAAATAGCTCACAATGACATACATGCATCTCGGTGGTGGCCATAAGAAACTACTGCTTAGGATAAAATAGTTCCATGAAAAGAAGTGACTAAATGTAAGAGAGTTTTACAGTACTGTAATACCTGTAACAACTTGGAGAGCTAACTGGCTGAGTATCATTAAGCACGACATAATAAACTGGGCACGGGGCCAGCAAGTTTGTATTACGAGCAGGTGAAAATGTGACAGAGGCATGCTGTGATAATCTCTGTAATAGCTTAAAGATGCACCTGTGTCTTTAACAGGACACCATAGTCTAAAACTATTTGAACAAGTAGGTTTATGCACCTAGATGGCTAAAGGGAGGAAAAAAACTAACAGGGTGCTAAGAAGTGTGCCCATCAAGGGTATGTGCCATAAATATCACAGGATAGAACCAGATTGTCAGCCTTTTAAGAGGTTGGCAAATACCTCTTGCTCTCTCCTGCACTCCCATTCAGCTCAACTGCAGTTATGTCCAAAGCAAGCCAAACTAGTTCTGCCCATCTTGCAGGTATTAAAAAAAAAGAAGAAAAAAAAGGAAAAAAAGTGTTTAATTGAAAACAGCAAGATGCACATCTCTTTGATGTAGCTTCAATCTCATTCCTATGTCCTCAGATAACCTGCAGTGGAAAATTATCCAGCAACTCACATGTCAAGATATGTGTAATGATTGCCTTTAGATGAGCCAGTGGCAACAAGAGGGATAGTGAGCAGCAGCATTCCTCAAGAGCTTTAACCTTTTAAAGCTCAGAAGCCTCTAGCTGGTGGTTCTGCCACTGTGATTCAGCAGTATAGCCAGCAAGAGAGCCCTCCAAATTTGGTCCCTTGTGCTGCATGTTCAGGCATGCTCCTTTGGTATATTTAAATTTAATGGTCTAGTTTAGCAGCGATGAGGCAGCATCTCCTGTTTAAATCTCCCTTACCTTGCCATGAAACTGAGACCCTGAAGCTCGCCATGTGTTGCTCTAATTCTGGACACTGACTATGTGACATTGTGATGCAACCTGGTTTTCTTGCTTCAGAGCTCCTTTTGAGTAAGCTTTGTCTAATATTTGCCTGCACTGCCTTGAGCTATGTGGTTTGGATCAGAGAGAATGTCAACAAAGATTAAAACTTGGGGAGAATGAACAACAAACCAAACTGGATGGCAGTAAAAAGGGCAGACTGCACTCGGTTTCCTCTGACATGCATCTGATTTTTCTTAGGAAGGCACAGCAGCAAGTTATTTTCCATTTGGAATTGTTAGTATGACCATTTGCTACTGTTTTTACCTCCAGGGAAGTGTTTATGACAAAGACCAAGCATGTGTGCATACCATCTCTAGCTAAAAGAAGAATAGAATAAAAATCTTACCAGTTACAACCACAGTGCTGGAATTTGAATCCATGAAATCTATGCTCCAGAAGGTGAAGTCTTGTCTTTCAGTTCCAAACAGCGTTAGAATTCAACCTTCTGTGTCAAACTCCTTAATTCGGGGCACCTTTTTTCTTCTGTGATGTGTCTGGATTCACATGCCAGGGATGATTTGTGATTCACGTAACATTCAAAGCAAAAATTGCTACGTCTCTGTATTAAAGACAGAAGTCAGGCTGAGCAGCTGACTGGAACTGCTCCAAACTTCTTTTCCTTCTTCAGGCATGCAGTAGTATTTAGGAAGATCAGGAAAGGCTTAAAGAAAAATCTTGCAAAATATCCAGCAATAGTTTTAATCAGAAACCTGTTTATGTACAAGCAAACAGAAAATTACTTGAATCAATTTTATTATCTCTGTGGGTATTCTATTTTTAGCACAGTTGTAATTCACTTTAATTGTGAGGAATGACTTAACTACAAAAACATATCTGTTCATTTTCACTGTTCTTAGACTTTCTTACTGACTTAAAAAACTCAGGGGTAACTTTGCTTCTTCAGAGCAGTTATCTAATTTATTAATTTTTATCTTATGTTCCAAGCACCTTACAATTTTAAAACCAGACACCAACTGGAAAATGTGTGTATTTGCTAAATCAAAACATTTAGTCAGTACTACCCTTGGATAGGCAACATGTTAAAACAAAATCTCACTCCAACTTGCAAGGTCAAAGAAACTCTACAAGCTGGGTTATGTCTTGCCGAAACTGGTGAGTGTAATAGCTGGTTTGTCTCCATGAAACTGAAGCATGAGAATCAATAGGGGAGCCTGAAATCAAAACATATGCACATTGTCACTGCCCAAAACAAAAGCATATGAAAGTTCTCTTGGGAATTATAACTATGTGGGCAGAGGGTTTTGCTGGGTCTTGTTTTGAGTAGGAAGTGTATGTGTGAGAGAAAGAGAGAGGGAGAAATATGCTAAGAATAGAAAGCCACTATATAATCTCAAGAGAGCTGGTAATTGGGAGACCTTCAGAAAAAACAATCTCTGAAGAAATCTCTTGGGTTGGGTGGTGGCTGAATGAGGTTTGGAGCCATGAGCTGTGTCTGTCATTTAAATCCTCGTGTGCTAAGACAGAAAGAAATCTGGATTCTTTTAAATAAAAAGACCCTGATTCCACCATCCATCTCTTCCCCTGACTAATACAACTTGCAAAACTATCTTTTGCTAGCTGCTGAGGCTGACAAAGCAGCTAATACAGTAAATACAGAACTCTCTGCAGCTTTGAATATGGCAAAATCTGCCACTGACATCAGTGAATTACATCTAAAATTCTACAGCCTTTCATTCTCCTTGGACTGCAGGACTAGTTTTCGAAGTGTTCACAACTGGCAAAAGAGAGTAGAAAAAATACAGACCAAGGAAGATTATTTCACTCATCCTTTATGAAGAAGCTGATCTAATTTAAAACAAACAAACAAACAAACCAAAAACCAAAAACAAACAAAAACCAAGAGACTTTTTAATGACTCATCCATTCAGTATTGCCTTCAATAGCTGAGTTGGTCCCTTTCCATAAGGTGAGATTTGCTGATTTGGGGAGGTAAAGATCCTGAGACCTTTCCAGTCTTGTATGCCTGTGCAAATGTGGGAGGAATGTTTGAACTGACCACTAATCTAATGCATTGAAATTAATTGTGCACTGATCTGATTGGTTTTGTTCCCAGGCTTTATGTGCATGGTACTATACCTGTAATATAAGCATTATTCCTCCAACTGCATTACACTTCTGTAACAGGCAGAAAGTAAAGGATATGGTAGCTTCAAAAGAGAATAATAAAATCTGCTGGTTAGGCCTACGTTCTATTGAGAATTTTATTGTGAAATTAAACCTTTCCTTTCCCCTCTTGTTTCTTCAGCTGAAGTGGAAACTATTCTTGACATTTTTGTGAAAGTATGATTGCAGCTTTAATATTAGCATTTAAGTGTGTATGTGCCCATAACAATAGATACCCAAGTCACTGGGTATTTGAGGTCTGTGCAAATTAATCTCCCCATCCATCATTAAGAACCCAAGTCCTGGATATTTGCAGGCAAGTCACAGACACAGCTGACTCAGCTAAACACTGGTTGTTTTTCTTCTTACTGTACACAGATGTGATTGACATGGCACTCATCTTGAGGTAAAGAAGAAATGGAAGCAACTCAACTATGAAGGCCTTGGTTATCACCTTGAATATTTTTCTGTACAGTTGTCTGATACATTTAATTATTTGAACTGCTGAATAAGAGAGAAATATATTTTCTGCAAATTCATTCTGACCACATTGCAAAACTGCCAGAATACTGCTTGAATAGATTTTTAGTACTGATGGTAACAAGAATGGAATATGGCCCTTCATTTAGAAACAGCTCTTTAATTTTTATCTCTATTATTATTACTTACAGACTTTTTATTTCTTCTTGTTGGCAGGCACTGACCAATGTTTTAAACTGCTAAATGGAAGTGTTTAATATATTTAATATATTCCAATTTTTATGTCATCTGCTCAACATTTACGAGGAAGGAGAAATCAAGCTGTTATGTTATTTAACATTAAACTACAACGGGACTTTGTATTTACACTCTGTATTTATTTTCCATTCTAATAAAAATAAATGACCCTCAGGAAAGACCAAAGCTGGTCTTTAGGTAGATGGAATGCAATGTCACAAAGAGAGAGGAGACAAACATTTCAGCGTAAAGCTCAGTTATCTGTGGACCAATGCCTCTTCTATAACAAATGCCATAGAAATGGTAAATGGAAAAAAGGAACGGCAATTTCACTTACCTTTTTTGGATAGAAAGTGTTACATATTTTATTTTGTTGTCTTATTTATATTAGTTTTTCTGAAATTGATACCATTGTACACCCAGTGCTTAGCAATCACAGAAAAAAAATGAAATTGTATCCAATTTAAATGTAGCCAAGCTCTTGGGTGGCTGATACAATTTCAGTTCTGGTCTTCTTGCAATATTAGCAAAAACTAATGGCTATGTATGGACAGATTTTTTACTTTTAGTTGTTTATAATAGTTTAACGCAGGGAGAAAGTACTTTAGCAGGAGAATGCAACTCGTGATCAATGGGTTACTTGTGTTCAGGTGTTATTTGCCATGCACAAAGAGACACTGCAAGCAGGATACAAGTAATTATTTAACAGCTGATATGCAAAATAGATAGCCATGACTAACAGATTACTGGGCTAAACAGTAATACACTTACCACTCCTGATAAGAAAACTGATGAGTCTTAGCTGTCCAGGAAGTTTCCAATACACTGGGGAAAGTTTTGGTCTATGCCATTTCTCGTTATGGGCTGATCCTCAGCTTAACTGAGTTATCTTTGCATTTTCTGCTTTTCTTTCCTTCTATATCTTTTCTCTTTTCACCAGCTAACTACGGTCATCCCAACGCTTCTATGACTTTACGCTCTTGTGTTTTGTGGCTTTAGGCCATGTACTTGCTCATAGCTTAACAATTTTCTCAGTAAAACTCAGGCAAGGCCACACAGCAATGCTGCACCAAACTAGGCCTTGGACCTTGGCACAGCCAAACCTCTGGACTGAGTCTGATGGGTGCTGTGGTGGAAGGTACAAAGCTTCCAGTGATCACAAGATAGTGTTGAAATCCACTGGTGTGTTGGAAAGCATCGTTGTGTGACAGCTGCTTTTTTGCGACCATCAGTGTATGGGCTGAGATGGCTTTGTTCTGTTGGGCGAAGATAACACAAATCAACTTCAGTATGTGCTTTAAACCATTTGAAAGGAGGAGAACAGTTACGGAGTTTTCGGTCACTGTGCTGATACGTGCAATGGAGTACAGGACAGTAACGTGAAGCACTCAAGATGCTATCTTGAAACCTTGCCTTCAGGTCACAGCAGTGTTACAAGGTGACATCAGTGCAAAGGTAAGTTTGTTTCTATGCAAACATGCTGTTATCTCCATGTACTTTTCATGTCTGTTACTTTGATAATTGCGTCTGCTGTTTTAGAAATAATTAAGCAATCGTACACCTGCTGCAGGAAGGCTCCCAGGAGTCAACACCTGGATTCTACTTTCTATTTTTGACAACTCTGTGTTCGTTTTAATCTCTGCACCTCAATTTTACAGTTTGTAATAATGAGCAGCAGGCTGCATGCCTAGGTTCTCCAAATGCCTCTTCCACATTGACAACTATCACTGCTGTACATGGCAGAAGAATGCTATAAAAATGTCATTTTTGTGTTCATTTTCCCTTGTAAGCCGCCTCCTCTGGCAGCCGAGTTTAAAGAAATTGGCATTAGCTCTATGGTTTTTCATTTGTGCCATTTAAATGTAGAATCTGTAACTTTTGTTCGGAGTTTAAGTTAAGCAGCCTTGGGCTGGCGCTTGCTGAAGGATGGGCCTTGATGGCGGAGGACGAGGCTGCCCCCTTGACCTTGCCGTCAGCTTGCAGCCAGTCTGCCCTCGCCTCT
>NW_010187418.1:0-10652 GCF_000695765.1 Mesitornis unicolor | reverse complement strand
TCCCCATCCACCACACAGACCACTTATCTACCTTGTAGTTCATTAGTTTTTCAAGGAGGAGCCTGTGGGGGATCACATCAAAAGCCTTGGAGAAGTCCAAGTAGACAACATCCACCGCTCACCCCACATCAACGGAACAGGTCACTCCGTCATAGAAAGCAATCAGATTTGTTAAACATTATCTGTCCTTGGTGAATCCATGTTGGCTTTTCCCAATCATGTGTACCAGTTTACTGATGATATTACTCAGAAGGATTTGCTCCATAATCTTCCTGGGGATCGATGTGAAGCTAATGCACCTATAATTACCTGGGTCTTCCTTGGAATCTTTCTTGTATATAGGGGTGACATTAGCCTTCTTCCAGTCTTTGGGCATGTCTCCCGATCTCCACGACTTCACAAAGATTATGGAGAGCAGCCTCGCATCGACACCAGCCAGCTCTCTTAGCACCCTTCGGTGGATGGTATCTGGGTCCATCAATTTATACGGGTCATGCTGCTGTAATAGTTGACACACCAGCTCTTCCTTCACTGATGGCGGGACTGCATCTGCTTCAATATGGATAGTTGTTTCCTTGGCCTGAGACCCAGCAGCACTGGTAAAGACAGAGATGAAGAATCATCATGGACTTGTGTATGTTCAGGTTCCTCAGATGGTCACAAACCTTATCTTCACTTACAGTGGGAGGGATTTTTTCTCCCTGGTCCCTGTCTTGTGGGCTGTCAACTTGAAGAGTTGTGAGGAGAGGGGTTGCCAGTGAAGACTGAGGCAAAAAAGTTGTTGAGAACCTTAGCCTTCTCCTCATCTGTTGTTATCAGTTCACCACTGTTGCTCATCAGGGAGGGGACAACTTTCTTTAATTTTCCTTTTCTGGTTGACATACTTGTAGAAGCTCTTCTTGTTTTTCTTGACATCCCTTGTCAAGTTCAGCTCCAGCTGCGCCTTGGCTTTCCTTACCTCGTCCTTAAATACCTGGGCAACATCCCTGTACTCTTCGTAGGATACTTGTCCCTGCTTCCACTGTTTATGTAGTTCCATCTTGCCGTTTAGTTTGGCCAGCAGGTGGCCACACACACTCATCCATACTGGTCAATCAGTGCAAAGGATCTTATGGATGCAGAAATTTTCTACCCTTGGAGGATATCACAGAAGGAAAATGTCTCCACTTAGAAGCTGCCACAGTCTCTCACATAGGACCCATCAGTCAAGCCAAAAAGTTATCTAAAAGATTAGATGTTGCCTAGTGCTTCCACTGCTCCCCACACACTAAGTGGACAGTTTCAAGACAGCTTGTTCCCGCATACTGCAGGTCTGAGCTCATTCCTTCATCATAACTCAGAGGTGATGATAGCAAAGGTGCTGAAAAACCTTACACTTTTGTTTAATAATTAAATGTGTTCTCCTGAGTTCATACGGCTTGTGCTCTACACTCTCAATCTGCTGACAGTCTTTCTAATTGAGCTGCAAAAAAAAAAAAAGATTACACAGCTCAGTAAAATATATTGTGTACCCACATAGCCCAGATGTGGCTCTTTTCTTTAGTCTGTATATCACACTATGTAGGAAGTATTTTTAAAAGTGCAATCAATACCAGGCCCTTAAGATTTAGCACTAAAAAGGCAATATTATAGAAAAAAAAAATCAGAAGATAATGGCATATTGAATCTTACCTCTGAGGACTGGAGTAAAGGTTTTATTTGTGAGACATTTTAGACAGAAAGAACAACTGAAATGGTACTGCAATGCTCCAACCATCTGCATCATGACACAAGGTTCATAACTTAAGGCCTTTCTTGAATTAAGGAGCATTTTAAAAAATCCCAAATCTCAAACAAATGGAACAGAAAATCCACTGTCCAATCTACTACTTTGTTGAAGTACTTTATTATCATTGGTGCCATTCATTTCAAATCCAAATCCATCTAGTTTCAACTTCCAAACTTCAGGTCTTTTTTTGTAATTTCAATTTCTTCATCTTAGATATTTATTAGCAGATATATGTTCATTCTCAGATGCCTTTAAATCGTAATTCTTTCTCTTTCTTTTTGATAAGCCAAATCTTTTCTGCAATGTCTCAACTCACAGCAAACTCCTCACTTTCTTGACTTTTCTCTGACTCTTCTCAGATTTATCAATTTCTATCTTGAATTTTGGACAGTTAAAAATGATCCAGTTCTGAGACAAGTTGCTCTAGAGCCAAATACAAAAGTAAGATGTGTTCTGCTTTCCTACTTATAAATCCCTGATATACTTTATATTTTAGTTCAAATAATTATGGGAATACAATCAAAGGTGTCAGCACTAAACCAGTGCAGAATCCTTATGAATTGTACTTCACAGGTAGTATTAAAATGGTGTTTTACACTCTGTTTTCTAATAACTTGTTCATTTTTGAGTTTCACATATAATAGCAGAAACATAATAGGCAAAAAAATGTAAAAATAGGCCCGGTAGTTTGGAGACTTGGTTCTTGTGGAATAGTCCTACTAAGAAAAGAATGAATCAGTATTCTCAGAACACTACTGTCATTAACATGATATGACCTTTACAAGATAATCTGATACATTGTATAGAATAATGAAAAAATTGCCATACTGCACAGAGAGCTTAGTTGCAAGTGAGAAAAAAAAACAGTCCACAAAAAATACACAAGCGTGAAGGAAATATTATGTCATTTGAGATGTTGAAGAGATCAAAAATGAATAGAAAATAGAAAGTAGGTAGTCATATCTGAAGATATCATTAAAAATTTCCAGTAATTTATTACCCAGTGAGTTTTCTGCCTTGAGCAAAGAAAACTACACTTTCCAATTTTCACATTTTCACATTCAAAACAGAAAGAGTAAGAAGAAAAATCTTATCTTTTTGTCAGGTATAGCAAACAGTTTAACTGCAGAGAAGAATTAAAAGAAAATTTTTAAATAAGACTTTATGATCTTAACATCTACTCAGAAGGTGATCAGGTGCAGTCAAGCACAGTATAGAAATGACAAGACCATCTGAACAATTTAGGTTTCACAGAAATTACAACCATGACATCATTTTGTACAGTTAAACCAGTTTGCTTACATAACCTCTGACTACTGTTGAGGTCTGTATCTTAATAAAGTAAATTGCAAATGGCATGGTCCCTGTTAGAAAACAGTCTTCTATCATGTTATATAGCTGCACAATAAATTAAAATCCAACAAGCTAGCATTCAACAAAGTTTTTTGCACCTGCTTAAATTATTGTTGCAGTAAGCAAGACAAAAATTATTAAACGCACATACAGAAATTAACTTTTTTTTTAATTCTACCGTTTGTTGGACTTTCCAAGATAATCCTTACAATGAACTGAATAATAGTAGTAGTAGTAATAATAATAACAATAATCCACTTAACAAAGAGAACTGACTGAATTAAAAAATATTATGGATAGAGAACCAGATTGATAGCATGGGTTACGTTGCGAATGACAGCTATAGAGGACATATGTCTGCAATTGTGATAATTTCTGGATAAATATTTCTCCACAGTTTCTTAGAAAATTTAGAAATTTTTTAAAGAAATCTCTACAGAAGAGTGGAGCAGTGTAGTTGGTGTCAAAACAGTAATAAACATTTATTACAAATAAATGTAACAACAATTAGCGTATTATCTCCATAATTCCACCTATTTAGTTGTGCTCATTGGCCCAGCTCCTTGCCAAAACTGAGCATGTTATCTCTGATCTCCAGCAAACACTTCATTCTTTCAGTAGCACATCAAAAAAACTGTTTTAATAACTTCTGTCATGATTAGCTCCAGTGTCACCATTTCAGAGAAGGCATTGCCTTAGAGAGATTGCAGGGAAGTCAAAATAGAAATGCAACATACTAATCTACAGTTAGTTATTTTCTTTGCAGCTGCAGTTATATGAAGATAAACCTATTACTATGTGTTAGAATACAGCTGTCAAAGAGTGAATAGATTTGCAATTTTCTGAAGATATAAAACTCCTCTAGCCAATAATATCATTTTTTGCCTAGTGTATCACTTTTAGGAGTTAGCAAGACATTGTTTAGGCTTGATGTGCTTGTGGCTTATTCCATGAGAATGAACTCTTTTTAACTTCAAAAAACCTGGAGGATGCATTTCGATTTTAAGTGTTGCTCCATTTTGAGAACATTAGTATAGATTTTCTTAGACAAACTCAGGAAAAAATCTAAGACTAATCCCATCATCTAAGAAATGGAGAGGACTTTCCCCTCTGGTATCCTGCTGTCAGAATAACCTTTGTAATTACTATAAATTAAGCCCATTTTTAATATTAGAAATAGAATTGTATTTCATTAGTAAGCAAGCTTTTTATCACTGTACTAAAAAAGTATCCCTCCTTAGTGAACACTTATGAAGGAAAACAAGTTTTCTCATGACTTGAGCTCCAGCTTGGTCTTTGTTTACCAGTAAGCACCATCTGAAAATTTATCCAGCACAGAAAGACATCTACTGACTAAACAGTTTCCTGAAGTAAACATTTCATTAACCTTTCTAAATTGAACAGTTTCTCCCAAGAGAGAAAGCATGTTTCAGATAAAAGATAAAAGAACAGCAAAGCAGGGTACATGATCAAAAGAGCTTTCATATTAAAGACTAGCTGGCGGATATCAATAGTGCAAAAACGTAAGAGATATAGAAGTAGGTAATTACATACCAAAAACTCCACCCTTTTTGCTAGCATCCCAATCATAGCAAAATTCCACAAGGCAAATGAATGGCTAGAAGCCACTTTTTATTTTTAGACAAAAGCATGCTAAATCTAAGCTATAGTTGTGCTGTTCACATATCCATTCACTCCAAAGATAGGAATTTTCTCAAAGCAGAGGATTCTTCATGTGTAGAGGAACCCTTCAACCTTAGTGGCCCAGATTTCCCCACCACAACCAGCAGCATGCTCAGCCACCAGCTTGGACCAACGAAGAATATGACCGTAACGGACACAAACTGGAACACAGGAGGTTCCACTTAAATTTGAGAAGAAACTTCTTCTCAGTGAGGGTAACAGAGCACTGGAACAGGCTGCCCAGAGAGGTTGTGGAGTCTCCTTCTCTGGAGACATTCAAAAACCGCCTGGACGCCTTCCTGTGTAACCTCATCTAGGTGTTCCTGCTCCGGCAGGGGGATTGGACTAGATGATCTTTTGAGGTCCTTTCCAATCCCTAACGTTCTGTGATTCTGTGATTCTGTGATTCTGTGATTCTGTGATTCTGTGATTCTGTGATTCTGTGATTCTGTGATTCTGTGATTCTGTGACTGGCTCATTATGCTGAATCTGACTTCCAGATATCCCTCCTCACTACATCTGCCTCCTAAATGTCTCTGTTTAAATTAATCACAGTCACATTTTCTTCTTTTCTTTGTAACGGTTTTCTCTCCACCAGGGCCTTGTCCCTTCTCTGCTTATTTCTGAAGGGATCAAACAAAAGCATTAACTTGAGAAGGAAAAGTGAATACCAAAAATTGAGCATACACAAGCCTATTTGCTAAGTGAACAAATGGGAATCAACCTGTTTCCAAACAACCGACAGATATAAGAATTTCAAAACACATCATGTAATAACTGTAGATAAAACATTTCTAATCATGACCATGATTTCTTTTCCAGAATCCCTTTACAATTAAAAGCAGGGTTTTGCCCCACCTTTTTGTTTCCCTTACCAGTCTTGTCCAGTATAAAACATCTGACTTTGTAGTACAAAATACTGCAAGCAATTTTTTCAACTCAATTGTCTCCATGTTTCATTCTTTTACATTTTTCTTCATATTGAGAATAATAGACTCTGACCACTGAGTTTCATACAGGCGTGAATCTCCATCTACATGCAAGTAAGAGACCTGGTAGCAGTAAAAGACTACGGTGAATAATGGCAGCTAGAGTATCTGGTGCATGAGGATAGATATGTAGTCAGCTTGTGCTGCCATTGGTACCTATCCCCATTGCCCTGAACTTTGGAGTAGCTCCCATGGTTTGTCTCCCTTGATTAGATGTTGAAGAAAACGTGAAATGATGCTATAGGAAGCAAACAATAGCAGATGGGCAGAAAGGGTTACAGTTTTAAGACATTTGAAGATGAGGGGAAGAAACTTGAAATAAATGAAAAGAAGGACACTTACACTGGAGTTTCAAAGAGCTGCTAGTATAATGCAGGCTATTGGCTGATGAAATTATTGTATAATCTTCATTTTCAACATACTGGATGCTTGAGTGAAGTAAAAGGCATTTAAAATCAAAGTTAAGACTAAACACACAGAACTGGAGAAACAAAAGATATCCTATAAGCAAAGGTGACTACTTCAGAAACTATTTCTGTCCACTGTCCTTCCTATTTTCTTGCTAATCTACACTGGAGCTTTAGTGGTGAAATATTCAGAAGTGCCCAGCCCCACTGAAATCCAATTTCTTTTTCCATTTTTAAAATTAAAGGTCTTGAGTCAAACCATGATACATTATGCAATGAATCTGCAACAGGAAGAGCTGTATAACATTGCCAGCTAGTGGTCACTTGACTTCAGAGCACAATAACTTAATTCTAGTACTGTTTTAATATTTTTGAAATGTAATAAAACCATTTATAGTTGCAGTTTAAGAAGATGACAAATATATCACAAACATATTTCAGTAGCTTAGCTATCAGACCTAAAAATCTACATGAAGGTAACCTTTAGTTCATTACTATGTTAGTCCTCCATTTGTGCTTAGTTTTCCAATTCAAAGAGCACGTGAACATAAGATCATAACAGCACTGATTCCCACAGTGCAGGAAACTGTATTATAGCTTAATTAAAGTTTTTTTTAATTTTACTGTCAGTGCCATCTCTGAACTATATATTATGACAGCTGGATAATAATATGATTTTTTAATTATGATCGCTGCTGATAAATACCATTTATCAATTCAAAGTGAACTCTCACAAAGGCACAGATATCAGCAAAACAAACATGAAATGGATACTAAAGGTGCCAGGAAAATGCAGGAGTGCGCATTTATTATAAGGAATGCATTTATAATAATTACAATATTAACGATGCATCTTTCTGAATTCCCTTCGTAATCAAAGACTTGGCTTCAAACAGGCTGTTTTGTGAAGTAGAGTATAAAGGAAAAAGAACACCAAGTATTGCAAAATACATGGTAAGAGAGAGCAAAGGAATGAAAAGAATAGATCCTAAGGTAAATGTCATGTGCTGCAAAAACATATATGCTTAACTCTGTTTCTATAGGTAGCTTCACTACCTTTGCTACCCTTGCAAAAATTAAGTCAGCCAGCAATTCCATGTCAGGATGTAAAGGTTGTAGAGCAAAATACACATTTTGGAAGCAGACATTTCCTACAGAGTAATGTAAGAAAAACAGAATTTGTAGGAAATCATATAAGAAATTGCAATTTATACAAAATTTTAAAGGCAAGCCTTAATGCAATAAATAGTTATCACCAAACAGTTCCTATTAAGGAATTGTTGGGATAAATACTGTCTTAGTACACTATAGGGTATATTTATTACCACCATTTGCAAGCAGTTTGAAACTTGTCTTGTTCACATTCAGATCAACCAGAATTGGCAGCGATCATCACCTTGCAACAAATCTGTGTTAATTCATCATACCCTGCAGGCAGATTTATTGTATGGGCTTCATTTCTTGAGAGGGAGACACATAACAGACTCCAGACAACTCTATAAGAGTTATAAAGTGAAGACCTTTATTGTTCTAAAGTTACGACTTACGTATCTTTTTCTAAGTGATCACGCCCCATCCCTTACAATGATTGGCTGCATGTCTTGTTCATGCACTGTCCATACTGGCTAAGCTAATACATAATTGGTTAAAGCTATGCTGCCCATCTCCACCTCCATTCTGCTTTGCTGTGCTCAGTTCTTTCTTCAACTTCTTGCTTCACTGCCAAGTTTCTCTTTTCAAGCGCTCAAGGTTGCTTCACTATCACAGCTGCATGCCCCCCGTCACGTACTGTTTCAACATCATATAGTCATGTCCATTCTGCTCAAGAAATGTTCCCACAATTTCTGAGCTAGTTGTGGTTATGGGGCCCACCTGGCTCAGAATAAGAACATGCCAGCAGGATCAACCTGGTTTTATGCGCAAAGGACCAGGCAAACACACCCTAAAAATCAATCTGTTTAAGGTCCTTCCAGCCTCAGGACATCATTCTGCAAAATTTACATACAAAACTAAATAGTTTTAATCCGACTTCATCAGAACTACTCAGCACAGATAAACACAAGTGTAGCAGGCATCTTTGCAAATGATTCTGATAGCCAGAATAAGTACAAGGTGCAAACTGAGGTACTGAGTCTGAAGGCCAAGTCCACAGTTGTCTGGAAAATTGTGTTGCTGTAACAATTCATATGAGAAACATTCCTAGAGGAATGGATCTGTCAATATAGGCACAGAGCTACTACTGAGGACATAATATCTGTCCTAAACTCAGAATCCTTGAAAATTATGCACTACCTATGATGGAAGGCCTAATTTAGTAGGTGTCTTTTAAAAAGGGGAGAGAAGTCAGATTTCGCCTTTTACCCTGCAAGAGCAATTAAAGCAGGCAAAGGAAAATTTGTTCCCTTCAGGCTGCACCTGCATTTGTGACTTGGTTCAGAGTAGTTTTAAAGCACTTCTTCTAATTGTCCCTACTTAATAGTCTCTTTGCTCAGAGTGGTTTTCCTGTACGCTGAACAGATTTCTGGGGCCTTGTACCAGGTCTCTCTGTCACAAGAACACTCGGTAAACCCTTAAAACTTTTGCATTTAGCGATTTCAAAATCACATACGTGATGGAGAGTTTTGGCCCAGGGCACCAAGCTAAGTGTGATTCAGAGTAAATGCCCTGAATCCCCACTGTAAATATAAACAGAAGTCCAGGACCAGCCTTCAACTACTGATCCCCTTCTATTGTGCCAAATGATCTCCTAATGTAGATTTAAGAAAATGTCTTGAGTAAAAAGCACAAAGTCAAGACTTACATTGTTAGTCACCATTGACAGACTATAGATCTTCACACAAAAACACTGTACAGTAGCAGATTATTTAACTAGCCTCAGAAGTGTCAGATACTGTGAAGCTTCCCAAGGCACAAGCAGTCTTACTATCACATAGAGAAGTTAGTAAATTAGTAAGTTTAGATAGGCCACTGCCATCCCTGCAAGTGCTCAGGGATGACTTAGATTTTGCTAACCATCACAACGCACCATGAAGCTCATTGAAGTTCTCAGATTCTCCTTAAATATTTGCAAAAGTATCCACCTGCTGGCAAATGCCTATTTTAAAGTTACGTTTTCAGGCACTTTCATCAGTATCGCACATTCATTCTTCTCTAGCCCAAGGATGCTCTGTAACTCCAGCTTCTGTCTCAGGTCAGACATGGTGGCCTCAGTTTTGTATGAACTAGCTATATGTCTCATGTTTTCTTCCTCCATTTTCAATTACAGCAAGTTTATGTTTTTTGTTTGCATGCTAAAAGACGTTGACAACACTTTTCTAACTAACATGGTAGCTACTAACTTGTGCAGCACTACAAGCAGCTTGCAGAGGAGTGGATTCAGACTGACAGTCACACTGTTCCAGTGCTGTCCATGACTCTACAAAGATTAGTACCTTTGTCACCTCTTGGATTGCCCTGTGCTGTGCCAGCACTGGCCAATTTTTACAATGTTTTATATAATCCCATCCACAGCCTTCACTCTCTACAGCATAAAAACTTCCAGGAGCCAAAGACTCATTGATTTCAACTTCCAGTTTTCACCCTCTGTCTCACGCAATCCAACACCTGATCCTCTGATCATTTTCCTCATTCCAACAGTAAGTGCCATTAATACACACATATACGCTTGCTTTCTTGTTTTATACTGCGAGCTTTTCTTGATGTAGGCTTCACTTCTGCACAGATAGCAGCATTCCTAAATTTCCTGTAATCCAGTTGCACAGTAAGCTCATCTGCCTGAGACAATGGATACTAAAACCAAACCATTTCAGAACTAGCATTGTCACCAAAGAAATTATTCTCTGACAGCCTTTCTAGTTGGTGGCACCGTTTGATTTTGCAGACACATAGCAAAGCCACTACCCACTCTAGTAAAATGCCATCAGTCTTGGCAGGGCTTTTAACTCCTCCATTTGTGGGATGTTAGTGTAGCAAAATTCAATACAAGATACTGCAGAAGAGGACAATGATTCCATTTAACAGAATTATCTGAGACACACAGTGCATGCAATTGCATACTAACAACCACCAAGGCATGTGACTAAGCAGACTGGCCAGGATCACTTGTGCATGACATGGAGGAATCAAAGAGTCACAGAATATTAGGAGTTGGAAGGTACCTCGAAAAATCATCCAGTCCAACCCCCCTGCCAGAGCAGGATCATCTAGACTAGGTCACACACGAATGCGCCCAGGCGGGTTTTGAATGTCCCCAGACAAAGAGACTCCACAAACTCTCTAGGGAACCTGTTCCAGTGCTCACAGTAAAAAAGTTTTTCCTCATGTTCAGGTTGAACCTCCTATGCTCCAGCTTGCTCCCATTGAACCTTGTCCTGTCATTGGCTATCACTGAGAAGTACCTGACTTCATCTTCCTCACACTCTCTCTTTACAAATTTATAAACATTAATGAGGT
>NW_010187417.1:963-8060 GCF_000695765.1 Mesitornis unicolor | reverse complement strand
TTCGTCGTATTTTATCCCTCTCTTAGAGAGATTATGTAGCAGGATCCTAACAACCACCTTTTCCTCGGTACTTGAATTCTGACCCGTGATACCACCCCAGCTGCTCACCTCTCTGGGCGAGCTACACGTTGCAACGATTCTTCAATTTATCAGACCATTGTCCCTGACCCCCTTCATTAGTCCAGCTGCGCAGCTTCCAGCTGGGGATCGTCTTGCCTCCGCAGTCATGATATCATGTCAGGGTCACCACTTGCAAGACAACCTATGGACTCTGAGACGACTCTATAAGAGTTATAAATCTAAGACTTTAATTTTATCAGAAGCTGCACCTCTATAGTTCAAAATCCCTTAGTCACACTACATAAGTATTTCTATTGGTTACATATATGTGTCCATATTGTCCAAGCCAATACATGATTGGTTACTATCTTATGTGTCACCGCCCACATCCGGGTCAAGTTGGTTTATTTCCTCTTCCTGTTGGTTTACTTCCAGGTCGTTCTCTTGCCGCAACATCGTACTTTCTCTTTATTTATCCCTGTGTCATCTTAAGATGGTCTATCTAAATTAAAAAATTCTTAAGGTGGTGATTCCAAGCCATAGAACTCTATATAATAATATCCATTTTAATTCATGAAGCCTCCAACACAGAAGCATTTCGCAGGGCAGGACTGCAGAACAAAGAAGCCCAGAACCTCAGGCTTTGTGGGACTAAAAAGGTGCTTCATAGAAAAGAGAAGACCCAGCAAAAACCTTCAGTCCTAGTAGCATCTTTGGTGTGGGAGAAGAGCTTGACCATTTCCATTTGAGAGACGGGTCCTTGAAGCAGCCACGAAAATTGTAGGCGACCATGCACGAGAGAGCGAAATGGAGAATGGAAGAACCCAAGGCTTTGTTTGGCCACAGAAGCACTTCACAGGGAAGGAGAAATCCAGCAAAACCTTTCAGTCCTAGCCCCTTTCTGATGTTACTTAGAGTCAAGTGTTTGCAATACTGAAATCAGGCTGTGGGCAGCTACAGAGAAAGCCTGGTGGCAAACGCTGGATTCCCAGGGAAGCAAAGAAGCCCAGAACTCCAGGCTGTGTGGGTCTACAAAAGCACTTCATACAAAAGAGAAGACCCAGCAACACCCTCTACATCTAGCATCTTTGGTGTGGGAGAAAAGCTTGATCGTTTCCATTCAAGAGACTACTCCGACTAGTAGCCACCAAATTTGAAGGTGAACGTGGAAGTGCTATCGAAGCATGGAACAGCAGAGCCCAAGGCTTTGTTTGGGTACAGATGCAGTTGGCAGGGAAGGAGAAATCAAGCTAGAGCTTTCAGTCCTAGCCCCTTTCTGGTGTGAGTTGGAGTCTGACGTTTGCCATATTGACACCAGGCTGTGGGCAGCTCCAGAGAAAGCCTGGGTGGCAAATGTTGGCTTCCCTGGAAAACCCAGTGTAAAAGAAGCTTTTTAAGGTTTTTTGGCTTTTCTGGGTGATATTGGCCTTTTTGCTATATAAATTGTCAATGTAGGAGTTTCTAGGCATAACTGCTGAGTTTTGTGTTTTTCTCCTTTTGTCAACTTTTTAATTTTTTTAGGCGTTTAGGCCTATTATACTTCCTTTTCCATCATTTTGTTGCAATTTAAGCGTTACTTGACATGTCTTCTGATTTTTGACTTTAGCACCATAGAAATGAACCTTTTCAGCATTGCGGTGGTACTGGCTGATATTTGGGCTTTTCCTGCATATTGTGGGAGTTTAAGAGTTTCTAGGTATAAAGCGCTGAGTTTTGTGTTTTTCTCCTTGTTTTGAACTTTTTCAGCTTTTGTAGGCGTTTCTGCCTATTATTCTGACTTTTCCATCACTTTGTGGCAATTTAAGCGTGTCTTGACATATCTGCTGCTTGTCGACTTTAGCAACTTAAAAAAGGAACTTTTTCCCCTTTTTTTGGCTTTCCTGGCGTATATTGGTGTTTTTGCTACCTATATTGGCAACTCAGGAGTTTGCAGACACAAGTGCTGGGCTTTGTGCCTTTTTTTCTCTTATTTGGCACTTTTTGAGCTTTTTTGGCTTTTCTGGCTGATATTGGGTATTTTGCTACATATTGTGGGAAGTTCAGAGTTTCTAGACATAGACTGCTGAGCTTTGTTTTTTCTCCTTTTTTTCAACTTTTTCATCTCCAGAGGCGTTTGTTGTGGTTATTCTAGCTTTTCCATCATTTTTGAGACAATTGAAGAGTTTCTTGACATATCTGCTATTTCTGAATTTAGAACACTGTAAAAGAAACCTTTTAAGCTTTTTTTGCTTTTAGGGCTGATATTGGAGGTTTTAGTACACATACTGGCAATTTAGGAGTTTGTAGGGAGAAGTGCTGAGTTTTGTGGTTTTCTCCATTTTTTTTTAAGCTTTTTAGGAGTTTAAGCCTATTATTCTTGCTTTTCCATCATTTTGTGGCAATTTAAGAGTTTCTTGACACATCTTCTGATTTTCGACTTTAGCACCTTAGAAAGGAACCTTTTCAGCATTTCGGCGTTTCTGGCTGATATTGGGGCTTTTGCTCCATATTGTGGGAGTTTGAAAGTTTCCAGGTATATAATGCTGAGTTTTCTTTTTTCTCCTTAATTTGAACTTTTTCAGTCTTTGTAGGCGTTTGTGCCTATTATACTTGTGTTTGCATCATTTTGTGGCAATTTAAGAGTTTCTTGACATATCTGCTGCTTGTCGACTTTAGCACTTTAGAAAAGGAACTTTTTCACCGTTTTTGGCTTTTCGGCTGATTTTGGTAAGTTTTGGTACATATTGTTGGAGTTTAAATGTTTCTAGACATAAGGTCTTAGTTCTGCTTTTTTCTCCTTTATTTGGAACTTTTCCAGCTTTTTAGGCGTTTTTTGCTGTTATTCTAGCTTTTCCATCATTTTTGGAGCAATTTAAAAGTTCTTTGACATATCTGCTATTTTTGAATTTGTAAAGCAAATCTTTTAAGCTATTTTGGCTTTTCGGGCTCATATTGGAGGTTTTAGTACACATATTGGCAATTTAGGAATTTGTAGGCACAAGTGCTGAGTTTTGTGCTTTTCTCCATTTTTCTTTTTCAGCTTTTTTGAAGTTTAAGCCTATTATTCTTGCTTTTCCATCATTTTGTGGCAATTTAAGAGTTTCTTGTCATACCTCCTGATTTTGGACTTTAACACTTTCAATAAGGAGCTTTTTCAGCATTTCGGCGGTACTGGCTAATATTGGGGCTTTTCCTGCATATTGTGGGAGTTTAAGAGTTTCTAGGTATATGCTGCTGAGTTTTCTTTTTTCTCCTTATTTTGAACTTTTTCATCTTTTCCAGGCGTTTCTGCCTATTATTCTTGCTTTTCCATCTGGCAACTTAAGCGTTTCTTGACATATCTCCTTTTTTTCGACTTTAGCAACCTAAAAAAGGAACTTTTTCACCTTTTTTGGCTTTCCTGGCTTCTACTGGTGGTTTTTTTGCCTATATTGGCAACTCAGGAGTTTGTAGGTATACATGCAGAGTTTTGTGGCTTTTCCTTCTCTTATTTGTCACTTTTTGAGCTTTTTTGGCTTTTGTGACTGACTGTGGGTTTTTTGCTGCATATTGTGAGAACTTCAGAGTTTCTAGACATAGACTGCTGAGTTTTGTTTATTTCTCATTTTTATCCAACTTTTTCATCTCTAGAGGTGTTTGTTGCGGTTATTCTAGCTTTTCCTTGATTTTTGGGAGAATTTAAGAGTTTCTTGACATATCTAGTATTTTTTGATATAGCACATTGTAAAGAAAACTTCTGAAGCTTTTTTAGCATTTCTGGTTTATATTGGACATTTTGGTACATATATTGGCAATTTAGAAGTTAGTGGGTAAAAGTGCTGAGTTTTAGTTTTTCTCCTTATTTTGAATTTTTGAACTTTTTCAGCTTTTTAGGCTCTGAATCCTACTATAATTCGTATTTTCCCATCCTTTTTCGTATATTTACGAATTTCTTGACATATTTCCTGCTTGACGAATTTAGAACCTTAAAAAAAGAACTTTTTCACCTTTAGCTTTTTCAGAACTAGCGAAGCATGTAACAGCAGAGCGCAAGGCTTCATTTGTCTACAGAAGCACTTCGCAGAGAAGGAGAAATCCAGCCACAGCTTTCAGTCCTAGCCCCTTTCTGGTGTGAGTTGGAGTCTGTCGTTTGCCACGTTGACACCAGGCTGTGGGCAGCTCCAGAGAAAGGCTGGTGGCAAACGTTGGCTTCCCAGGGAATCAACGAAGCCCAGAACACCAGGCTGTGTGGGGCTACAAATGCACTTCATAGAACAGATAAGACCCAGCAACAGCCTTCACTCCTAGCATCTTTGGTGTGGGAGAAGTGCTTTACCGTTTCCATTTGAGAGACGGCTCCGACCAGGAGCCACCAAAATTGGAGACGAACAAAGACGAGCTAGCGAAGCATGGAAGAGCAGAGCCCAAGGCTTTGTTTGACTGCAAAAGCACTTGGCAGGGAAGGAGAAATCAAGCTAGAGCTTTCAGTCCTAGCCCTTTTCTGGTGTGAGTTGGAGTCGAACGTTTACCATCTGGAGAACCGCCTGTGGGCAGCTCCAGAGAAAGCGTGGTGGCAAACGTTGGATTCCCAGTGAAACAAAGAAGCCCAGAACCCCAGGCTTTGTGGGACTACAAAAGTGTTTCATAGAAAAGAGTAGACCCAGGAACACCCTTTACACCTACCATCTTTGGTGTGGGAGAAGAGCTTGACTATTTCCATTTGAAAGACTGCTCCAAGCAGCACCCACCAAATTTGGAGATGAACATGGATGAGCTACTGAAGCATGGAACAGGAGAGCCCAAGGCTTTGTTTGGCTACAGACGCACTTGGCAGGAAAGGAGAAATCCAGCTAGAGCTTTCAGTCCTAGCCCCTTTCTGGTGTGAGTTGGAGTCGAACGTTTGCCATCATGAAAGCAGGCTGTGGGCAGCTCCAGAGAAAGCGTGGTGGCAAAGGTTGGCTTCCCAGGAAAGCAAAGAAGCCCAGAACCCCAGGGTATGTAGGGCTACAAAAGCACTTCGTAGAACAGATAAGACCCGGCAACAGCCTTCAGTCCTAGCATCTTTGGTGTGGGAGAAAAGCTTGTCTGTTTCCATTTGAGAGACGGCTCCGACCACCAGCCACCAAAATTGGAGGCGAACATGGACGAGCTAGCGAAGCCTGGAACAGCAGAGGCCAAGGCTTTGTTTGGCTACAGAAGCGCTTGGCAGGGAAGGAGAAATCCAGCAAGAGCTTTCAGTCCTAGTCCCTTTCTGGTGTGAGTTGGAGTCTGACGTTTGCAACGTTGACACCAGGCTGTGGTGGGACAGCTCCAGAGAAAGCCTGGTGGCAAACGTTGGCTTCCCAGGGAATCATCGAAGCCCAGAACCCCAGGCTGTGTGGGTCTACAAAAGCGCTTCAGAGAAAAGACAAGACCCAGCAACAGCCTTCACTGCTAGCATCCTTGGTGTGGGAGAAAAGCATGACTGTTTGCATTTGAGAGACGGCTCTGATCATCAGCCACCAAAATTGGAGACGAACATGGTCGAGCTATTGAAGCATGGAACAGGAGAGCCCAAGGCTTTGTTTGGCTACAGAAGCACTTGGCAGGGAAGAAGAAATCCAGCAACAGCTTTCAGTCCTAGCCCCTTTCTGATGTGAGTTGGAGTCTGACGTTTTTCATATTGATACCAGGCTGTGGGCAGCTCCAGAGAAAGTCTGCTGGCAAACGTTGGCTTCCCAGGGTATCATCGAAGTCCAGAACCTCAGGCTGTGTGTGGCTACAAAAGTGTTTCAGAGAAAAGAGAAGACCCAGCAACAGCCCTCAATCCTGGCATCTTTGGTGTGGGAGAAGAGCTTGACCATTTCCATTTGAGAGACGTCTCCGACGAGCAGCCACCAAAATTGGAGGCGAACATGGACGAAGCAGCGAAGCCTGGAACAGAAGAGGTCTAGGCTTTTTTTGGCTATAGAAGCACTTGGCATGGAAGGAGAAATCCAGCAAAAGCTTTCAGTCCTAGCCCCTTTCTGGTGTGAGTTGGAGTCGAACGTTTGACATATTGACACCAGGCTGTCGGCAGCTCCAAAGAAAGCCTGGTGCAAAACGTTGGTGAAACAAAGAAGCCCAGAACCCCAGGCTTTGTGGGGCTACAAAAGTGTTTCATAGAAAAGAGTAGACCCAGGAAAACTTTTTACACCTGGCATCTTTGGTGTGGGAGAAGAGCATGACGGTTTCCATTTGAGAGACGGCGCCCACCACCAGCCACCAAAATTAGAAGGAGAACATGGACAAGCTGGCGAAGCATGGAACAGCAGAGCCCAAGGCTTTGTTTGGCTACAGAAGCACTTGGCAGGGAAGAAGAAATCCAGCAACAGCTTTCAGTCCTAGCCCCTTTCTGATGTGAGTTGGAGTCTGACGTTTTTCATATTGATACCAGGCTGTGGGCAGCTCCAGAGAAAGTCTGCTGGCAAACGTTGGCTTCCCAGGGTATCATCGAAGTCCAGAACCTCAGGCTGTGTGTGGCTACAAAAGTGTTTCAGAGAAAAGAGAAGACCCAGCAACAGCCCTCAATCCTGGCATCTTTGGTGTGGGAGAAGAGCTTGACCATTTCCATTTGAGAGACGTCTCCGACGAGCAGCCACCAAAATTGGAGGCGAACATGGACGAAGCAGCGAAGCCTGGAACAGAAGAGGTCTAGGCTTTTTTTGGCTATAGAAGCACTTGGCATGGAAGGAGAAATCCAGCAAAAGCTTTCAGTCCTAGCCCCTTTCTGGTGTGAGTTGGAGTCGAACGTTTGACATATTGACACCAGGCTGTCGGCAGCTCCAAAGAAAGCCTGGTGCAAAACGTTGGTGAAACAAAGAAGCCCAGAACCCCAGGCTTTGTGGGGCTACAAAAGTGTTTCATAGAAAAGAGTAGACCCAGGAAAACTTTTTACACCTGGCATCTTTGGTGTGGGAGAAGAGCATGACGGTTTCCATTTGAGAGACGGCTCCGACCACCAGCCACCAAAATTAGAAGGAGAACATGGACAAGCTGGCGAAGCATGGAACAGCACAGCCCAAGACTTTGTTTGGCTACAGAAGCACTTGGCAGGGAAG
>NW_010187417.1:0-949 GCF_000695765.1 Mesitornis unicolor | reverse complement strand
CAGTCCTTACACCTTTCTGGGGTGAGTTGGACTCGAACATTTGCCATCTTTAAACAAGGCTGTGAACAGCTCCAGTGAAAGTCTGGTTGCAAACGTTGGCTTCCTAGGGAAGCAAAGAAGCCCAAAACCCCAGCCTCTGTGGGGTTACAAAAGCGCTTCATAGAACAGAGAAGACCCAGCAACAGCCTTCAGTCTGAGCATCTTTGGTGTGGGAGAAGAGCTTGATGGTTTCCATTTGAGAGATGGCTCCGACCACCAGCCACCAAAATTGGAGGCGAAAATGGTCGAGATATTGAAGCATGAAAGAGGAGAGCCCAAGGCTTTGTTTGGCTACAGATGCACTTGGCAGGGAAGGAGAAATCCAGCAACAGCTTTCAGTCCTAGCCCCTTTCTGGTGTGAGTTGGAGTCGAACGTTTGCCATCTTGAAAGCAGGCTGAGGGCAGCTCCAGAGAAAGCGTGGTGGCAAACATTGGTATCCCAGTGAAACAAAGAAGCCCAGATCCCCAGGCTTTGTGGGGCAACAAAAGCGCTTCATAGAAAAGAGACGACCCAGCAACAACCTTCACTCCTAGCATCCTTGGTGTGGGAGAAGAGCTTGACCGTTTCCATTTGAGTGACGGCTCCGACGAGCAGCCACGAAATTGGAGGCCAACATGGTTGAGCTATTGAAGCATGGAAAAGGACAGCCCTAGGCTTTGTTTGGCTATAGAAGCAATTGGCAGGGAAGGAGAAATTGAGCAAGAGATTTCAGTCCTAGCCCCTTTCTGATGTGAGTTGGAGTCTGACGTTTGCCATCATGAAAGCAGGCTGTGGGCAGCTCCAGAGAAGCCTGGTGGCAAAGGTTGGCTTCCCAGGGAAGCAATGAAGCCCAGAACCCCAGGGTATGTAGGGCTACAAAAGCCCTTCATAGAACAGATAAGATCCAGCAACAGCCTTCACTCCTAGCAT
>NW_010187416.1:0-12986 GCF_000695765.1 Mesitornis unicolor | reverse complement strand
TCCAATCCCTGACGGTCTGGGATTTTGTGATATGTGCCACCACGTCAGAAAGGACCAGGAAGAGAGACCCTTAAATCTCTGTATTAAAATTGTGTTGATGCTCATATTCATGTGACTTTGGCTCTAATGAAACCTGCTGTGTCAGCTAGAGTACACAGCAGCAAGAGTTTGGGTTGCATTCAAGTCCAAGGATTATTCAGTTTTTGCTGTTCCAGTGATGGGAAGGAACTCAAAGTCCCATTGTCCTTCAACACCATAAAAAGTCGCTTTTTGACCCGTATTTCCTCTAGTCGTGTCAACACCCTTACAGTCTCGTCAGCCCTTAAGGCAAAGTGTCTGAGATGGTGAATGTGGGCCTTAATTTGTCTGTTACTGTCACTGTGTCTGCTCAAAGGCCATCACAAATGACAATTATTTGAATAATCTTAATGGCCAAACTGTCCCTTCCAGAAATACGTAACAAAATCCAGTTTTGCTGCCTTTTAGTACTAAAATCAGAAGAGTTTCCAATTACGCTTTTTTAAATGTAGCGTCTCCAGGAGTTATTTTCTTCTCCTCGTGAGGGTGTCACGGGAGATGCTTTGAGATTGCTGCTCCTTTTGAATGGAACTTAGAGAGAGAACAAAGGTTGGTTTGCACATCACTAACCTGACTGTTTCCTGGTGACTGCAGAACATTAAGGTGCTCACTTAAAGAAGTCCCGACTCCTTGATCAGCTCCCAATGAAATGAGACCTTGTGAGCGAATAAATAACTTTGAGGTCTTAAAATAAAGGTAGGATGTTGGAGTCATGTGCATCTTAACTTCTAGTGGAGCTGGAATCTGAGTTTGTAAATGGTTCAGCTTTCTTTGCTCTTTACTGGTCCTGAGTGGTGCACATTTACCAGGTGGTGTTAATTTATTTCAAGCACACGGTCACACTCCTGTTACTGCTCTGCAAAGAGCTGTTAATGAACAGTTCTTAAACATAGATCATGGGTTTCTGATACAGAGTTCTTGTATGCCTGCGGAATACAAGTAGCTGCAATCCGTATAGAGCTTCTTACAAAGACATCTGTGGTCTTTCTGGCTTCTAAGTTCCTGCACCCCTGAGGGTTTTCTCCTTTAGTCACTGTTATAATCTCCTCATGTTGCCATAGGGCACATAAAGGATGGTGTGGGGTTTGTTTTTAATTCTTTAAAAAAGTACTATAATAATAGGCATTCCTAAGTATAGCATTTAAGGATACATTTGCCTCAATTCATGTAATTACTGAGAGTTGTAGACACTCTGCTTTTCTTTAGCTGGTCTTTTTGAGGCGTCTCAATCTCCGGTAAATGGTTTTATGTAATTTTATGTGATAGGTTGTTCCATATTAAATTTAAATAATATAGCACTGTTACAACTGAGCTATCGCATAGGCTCAAACCCTGGTATCTACAACAGCTAATGTTAAATATGGCACCAGTCTCAGTTATTTCCTGTCACTTTGGTCTTACTCAATCTGCTTCAGCAGAATTACTCCCCTTTTATGGTGTTGGAAGTAACACCAGAATAAAACCCTTAAAGTAGCAAGGGCAAAACCTGCTGCTTTGTCATATTGGTTTAAAAATCCACTTGAAAAAAAACCCTTTCAATTATTATTAAAGGCATGAAGTCTGACTCCAGCCATCAGACACTTCTGTCACCAAAGCATCTGTCCACCTTATTGGAAAAGGACTTTTTTGGGGGAGGCAGCTGTGTGTAGTAGCAGTAGGAAAGTATAAATGTCCGGATGGCTTCAAATCCAAGACTGGGCAGGTGATGTGCTTGTTATTTCTTGGATTGTGAAGTAATAATTAGAACACAGGCATCCTATGCTTTGAATAATTTTACAGAGACCATATTCAGTGTTATGAAGGTCTCGCTCCTGTGAGAGCGATTCAGCAGCTCACTCCTTAAAACAAAACCTACCCAGGAATGTAGCTAAATGAAGTCAGATAAAACCCAAAGGTGACATCAAGGTACTGAGTCTCCATGCTAGGTCTGCATTTTACAGGTATGAGGATAAGTAAGGTAATTTCTCACCCTTGGTCCACGTTTTGAGACCTGGCTGCCATCAGTGGAACCTCCTTCAGTCACAAAGACACCCGATGTCAATCCCATACCACTCTGCTCACAAGCTCTTGCCTACATTGAGAGATTCAATGTGATTTTTTTTTTAGCTTTACTTTTGTAATAATGTTTTCTTTTTTCTGTTTTGAATTGAATTCCTTGAAAGAGATTACTTAAATTGAGTTGCAAGCAGACATATCAAGCAATTAATGTTGGTTTTTATGTGAAAAAAGGAACCAGAAAAGGAAATAGAAGCTTTAACTTATCTAAAATGGGGGGATAAGGAGAGAGAGGTGGCAAGAAGTATACCAAGTTTTAGCCCACAAGGAATCTATAACTTAAGAATGCACATTGATTACATTTATTGACCAAAACCCATCCTTTTGTTCGTGCAAAGATATTTCTGCCTTTTAAAATAAGTAAAACCCAGTGAAACTCAAATCTTGGATAAAGAACTAGTCTATTTCTGATCACTTCAAATTGTCTTCTACTTTACAACTGCGTGGATGTTTTTGGTTTCTTTGGATTCCTGCATTTCTTTTGGTCAATCTTTCTGGTTTAAGGCTTGGACCTCAGAAAGCACAGCCAAATCTCATTCATGCTTTGTCACCAACCTCTACTTCCAAAATACATTGAGTGCTATCGCTTGCACCAAACTGCTGTCAGGAAATGAACTGAGGATCTTTACTCCTTGTACACAACCACCACTCCAGCCATGGCTGAGATGGTTCTGTTATAGCCGTGATATGGAACAGTTTACTCTCCAGGTCTCTACCCATTCTGCCTGTGGATGAGGACTTTTTACTTCACTTCCATAAAGGAATGAGGAATGCTGCTCTCCTTGTCATGAACTAGAAGAGAAACAAGAACGTAATTAACTCAGCCATGCCAAAGTCAGCCTGAATTTTGTTTGCGATGTATAAAAGAAAGGCATTGAGTTAGTAACATAACAGGAGGTACCAGAATACCGGGCAGCACGCTGGATCCAAAGAGTGCTGAGGACTTTTGTCTTCACATTTCCAGAGTTTATCCACCTCTTGCTTTAGGTTCTGGTGAGGGCGATCCTTGATGATTGCAGGGCTGATGTAGTGTGCCAGTGCGTAGTTTCTGTATCTTACAGCTGCTGCATTTTCATTTGGTTTAGAAATTAGGAAAAAAATAATGTAGCAGGGAGAAACACCCAGGTCAATAATAATAGAGACTAATATGGAATTGAGGTTTCTACTGTACTATGATATAATGATATAATTCCGTAATTTTGTTCTTCTGTTTCTTGCACTTGTGATCAAGCAGAACACAAAGACTAAATTGAAGCTACATCCTGTCCCTTTGAGGGGTCTGTGGGCTAAAACCAGAGCATCCTTTCTACCGGGATATATAGGAAGTTAGGTCAATGTTGAATTATGTATTACCAGTGCGTGACAGTTCTGGGCCCCTCAGTTCAAGGACAGGAACTGCTTGAAAGAGTCCAGAGACTGAGGGGTGCCCTCATTCCTGGGGATCAATTTGGAAAGGGCAGTGTCAGGAGGAAGGAGCCAGGCTCTGCTCTGGGATGTCCAATGCCAGGACAAGGGGCAATGGTCCCAAGCTGGAGCACAGGAGGTTCAAGCTGAAGATGAGGCCAAACTTTGTGAGTGTGAGGGTTATGGAGCATGGCCCAGGCTGCCCAGAGAGGTTGTGGAGTCTCCTTGTGTGGAGACACCCAAAGCCCTGGCCGTGTTCCTGTGTGACTGCTCTGGTGATCCTGCTGTGGCAGGGGTTGCACTGGGGGAGCTTCCCAGGTCCCTTCCAACTCCTCATATTCTGTCATTCTGTGATCTTTTCCCAGCAGTGTCCTGTTTTGCACATACAAATTCCCATCTTACAGCAACTTTAGTTCCTGCTCTTCCTATTGCAATACAAGCAAAAATACTGGAGGAAGCACGTAACTCCTAATACCTTGAAATTTGTATTAAATAGAGAAATATATATTATTTATATTTCTACAGAAATACCTATGAATATATGCATACATAAATATATACATAAACACACACATGCACATATATAGAAATGTTTTCTAGTTATCTGTTCTCTTCACTGTATTGCTTATTTGGTTAGTGTTTGATCATAGCCAGGGTTGTTAAGAACTGACATTAATTGTAAGTAATTACATTTTATTCTAAGATATAACTCGACATTATTAACATTATTGATTACACTTGTGTCTCTACAAAGCAGTTAATAGCAAAAATACATGTTCCCTTCCTACTATTCCAACAGATGTGGAGAACCAACCCGTCTCAGTTTTTACCCCATGAAAAGTTCCTAAGCAGTCTCTGTGGTCATGCTGAAATATGCTGTTAAATACTTAGAGCTGCTAGTACATTTTTAAGGTGCCAAGATAGCTTCCTAATCAGGAAGTTACCACTATTTTGTACATAGAAATACTACACTCCAAGGAAGTAGTGACTATTTGGTAACTCTCCGCATCTGCTGTAAAATCCATGTTTGGATTTCTTTTAAACAAAGATGAGATACAAAATCTAGCTTCCGCAGTTTCTCTTGTTTTTCCATAGCTTTTAAACCCTTTCTTTTTGTACAGAAACAGATTTTAAAATACTCTGAAAACTCCTATTAATGACTCAGAAAATCAGTCACCGACGCAAGAAAGAGTATGAGCAAGGATGTCCCTACAGCACAGTTTGCTTTCTGCAAAATAAAACGTATTTACAGATTATAAAATACTTGCCCCGTGTCCGTATCTTAATTTTTTAAAAAAATAGTATATAAAGGCTGCAAATGGGAAAAATCATCACAATTTTAGTTCCAAAGCAGAATGAAGAAAGAATTCAGTGCACTTACAAATACATCAAAGTGTGCCAGCCTGCAGCCAGACAGGAAAAGCAAACTGCGAACACATCTCTGTGCAAACAACAGTTACTATTGACTCCACTCACAGTGTCCCCAGCAAAGCTCTTCAGAGTTAAAGAACGGGGAGCACAAAAAGTGATCTCACATGTGCAGTCCAGCCACCACTCTGGGGAAAGCTACGTACTCCTCTTGAAATAGGAGGAGGAAAAGAGCTGGAGCCAGGTCATCAGCCAGTTAAAATTGTTAGAGTGATAGCAGAGCAGTTGACCGCTCCCTGGAGTCAATTAGCCAGCCCCTACATATTTTCTCACAGTGCCTATGATTGTTTAGACAAAACAACAGACCCTGAATTTTCTGAATCACTGCAGCATTTAATGTTTCTGTTAAAATTAATTAAAAAAAAATAAATGTAATTACAAGATAGGAGTCCTTATTTCTTTTAATTTGGCTGCATGTAAAACTTCTCTGTGTGCTTTTTGACTCCCACCAGTGTCCATTCCACCTGCAACAAAGTTGGCTTGGGTTTGATTTGATTAGGCATACCTTTCCTAATCACATCCCTAAGGATTATGGAGATGAAGGGTGAATACACAATAGGACAATAGATGACAAATATAAGAAAGAAACCCCATGACAGCGTTGAGGGTGTCATATAAATTGAAGTGTTTTTACCTTTAAACTCTGAATATGCTGACAGTACTTTGGAAAAGAGTTCTCAGGAGCTTGCTACATTTCAGTAGCATCAGCTGTTTCCCTACCTGGCTACCAGGATTTGCTTCCAGAAGTTTCCTGGAGCTGGAGGCCTGTGTTCAGCTTGATGGGTGGCTGCACCTTTGTCTGGTCAGCTTCAGACCTTGATGAAAACTCCCTGAAATCTCAGTCCTGCATGCCTAGGTCCTGCCCAGAAGCTGCTCAGTGTGTTAGTCTGGTTGTGCTTCCATGGTCACTCAAGAAAAAACAGGTACAGTGTCATAACTAACCAGCTAAAGTACACAATAGTTTCTGCTTCCTTCTGTCTTCTCTTCTCTACAAATATTATCTCAAATTAAAGGAGATGAAAATGAAATGCAAGAACATTGGAATTTATCATTCACCTTTTCTGTGAAAGGGTTATGAAAACATGATGGGATTGCAGCTCCCTGTCATGGGATTTCTTAAAGTAATTTGGGGTCAATTTAAAGTGCTGCAAATCATCACAGCTCCTAACTTTTCTGTGAAACCATGCCAAGTTATACCAGTTCAAAATCAGGCTTATTTTAGCAACCCTTATTGTATTTAAAAAAAAATAACCCTGTTACTGCTGGTTTGTATCAGTGTAAACATTCGATTGTTTATAACAGAGCAAATGCACATTCTTTTCTTTGACAACTGAACAAAATAATTTAACAGGAACTTTTCTAGTAGAATCGACGTAAGAAGTATTAATAAAATAACCCTGTGCGGTTTCTCTCTTTGTGATTTGTCCGGAGATTGTTTCCAGGTGATGTCCAATACAAATATTCCCCGTTTGAAAACTGAGAGCACCTGTGGACAGACAAATCCTTTGAAGTCCCTTCAGCCCTAGGTGACCTTCAGCGATTTCTTGGAGACCTCGGGCAGTTCTTCAGTTGGGCTGGTGGTCATTTCGAAGATGCATTGCCGTAGGTTCAAAAAACTGAAAGAGAAGTTGAAGACAAGTTTAAGCCATGGGTTGTTAACCACAAAGATCCAACAGAACCACCTGATTCCTGACTCTCTCAGCAGACTTAAAACTGCATCGCAAGGGAGAATCCTCTTGGGATTTGATGTTCATTACCTGGATCATCATAGCTCAACTGTAAGTATGCATGGTAGCGACTGTTTTCTCCTGAACTTTATTTTTCCAGTGTTTAAACTGAAACATGATGTAAATATATGCACTGCAAGCTTTACGAATATTAACTTATGGAAGCTAAATACATTTCTAATTCTTCTTTCTTTCTCTGCTCTTGTTTCTTCCCACTGGACCCATGCATCATTAGCGTGTCATCTTCTTTTTCATCCTGTAAGGTAACACTATTTCTGCCATCATATGATGTTCTCTGTGTCCAAATAATATCCAGGACTCGGAACATTCAGTAATTTTGTACCTTCCTTTGCTCCCAAACATAAAAGTTGGCCTCTGCTTGTTTTTCCGCAGTTTATCATTAAAACTGAAACAACAAACCCTTCTTTAGTTGGATTTACTCCATCATTCCATGTTTTATTACATTAAAAACCGTCATATAATGCTATGTATAAAAATTAAGACAGGTTACTTTGGGAAGAAGATGTGTAAGAAGATGTAAGAACAGCATCTACTTTGTGAATGAGGTGGCAAAGGTAGACTGAGTACTTGTACTCTTCTCATTAAAGTGGCACTCATTGCATTCTAAATCAAGCCAATTTTATAACAAACTAAGCATGCAATTCACCTACCAAGGTTACCGTTATATATTAGTATCCAGCTCAAGGGTTTTGTAAGATTTAAAACCAAAAAGGAAGCCAAAAATTGCTGTATGATGCTTTCCCATTTGTCAGGTAGGTTTGTACTCATTTCAAGAACTCTGATCTAGACAAACGTGCATTGTTTGTTACTGTACAGAGCTTTTTCTGGATGCAGATATTGCTGTACTTCACAGACGACACATGCCTGTTCCGTTTGTGCATGTTTAAATCATGGGGCCGTCACATCTTCTAACCTTTCATCTCAATTAATTACAAGCTGACCTTACATAATGAGGGAGTAAGTCCTCTTAATTTCTTTATTTTTCTCATATTATAAATGGCACGGTGATACTGCTACACTGTGGGCTCATCATACAAGCACTGGCATTTTCTGTGGTCTAAAAACTGGCGTCTCTTCTTTCAGTCGGGGTTTCTTTCCTATTTTCCCTGTTTTCAGGTGCCTCCTTTTTTCTACTTTTAAGTTGTCCTGTGGTTACAGACAGTTCTAACGATGTGCTGTCTAGCAAAATGCAGGCAGAGAACTATGCTGGCTTTATTTCTATACTCTGACCTATAAACCGTTGTCCTGCAATGCTATCGCTACTCCCCAGTTTAAACCAGTTTACACTGAAATATCTTTTAAGTATCAAGTTGCATGGTGGATGACTGCTGCTGTAACAACATTTTCCCACTTGTTCCAGTGGAGAATAGAACCATTTATTTAAATATCAGGACTAGAAGATAACTTATCCCCATTCACGTATAGAAAGCATTCAGCTGAAGCACTTAATTTCAACTTGGATTTGGTTTTCATTCAGAGAATGCTGCTATTTTGCTTAAATATGTAACAAAATAGTTAATTTTATAAAGAAAAGTTGCTACTAAACTTCCTGGTTTGCTAAGCTGGACCTGAATCAGGATATATGAAAGTAGAAATATGGAGTTCAATCTCTTGCTATTTGCCCAATCCTGGCTGCTCTGAAAAATTCAGAAACACTTTGTGATTCAAACTTCAAAATCCTAAAACTTCTGTGTAATTAGCATGCTTTTAGTTTACATGTATAGTAAGAGAAAGGGCAATTAACCTGAAGTCTTCCAAAAAGAAAATGATTAAATGGAGAGGGAAGAACAAGGTAGTCCACAGAGCACTTTGAAAACTACTCCAGCCCCAAGGTTCTTATAAATATTATCAGATACAATGCACAAGAATGACTTCTTTGTTTCTGTAACATATGGCCCATTACTTAAGCCATAAGAAAACTGCTTAGTAGTGCACAGAAATACTACAGCTTAGGAGAGAGCTCCTTATTTCATGCCGCTCTGTGTCATTCCATTAGCACGGCTCCTCGTTCAAGCTGATGCTCTGAATCCAGACCGTGAGCTGCAAAATAATTCTTGCACTTCCTTCCAAGTCAGAGTCTCCCTGGAAGATAACGACACGAGTTGAAAACTGCCTTTGATTCCAGTGCTAATGGCCTGCTTTCACAAACGGCTTCATGAAATGCTTCTTGATTTATTCTCCGTGCGCTGTCCTAAGACAGTAGGCAGCTGCTTGGTTTAGGAATCTCCACAATAACAGACTGAGCTGAGTGATGCTCTACACTGATCAAAATCCTAGAAAAGTGGACTACAAGAACTTGTGCACAGGGAATTTGGTTATTTCAGTGAACTGATTAGATTTCCCCCCCCCCATTTTGTTTTCTAAACAAAAGCAAATGAAGCTGTAACTCAAAAAAAGAAAAATAAAATACCTGAAATACTGCAAAAATGCATTTTCTAAATGAAATTAAAGTTCTTGACTGACTAATACTATACCAATATTTAATCTTTGGGGCTTGAGCCTGTGACTGAGTTGAACTGGGCTTGAAATGTGCCGTGCTTTGCTCACCCAACTTTTGTATCTCCTCTGCTTCAATGGAAAGGTGACATGGGTTACTGGTGGAGTTTCAGTGCTAAGTTAACAGTTGGACTTGATGATCCTTAAGGTCTTTTCCAAACCAAGCAATTCTATGATTCTATAAATCCAGGAAAGCCTTACATATTTGTAATCTATTTTTAAAGCAAAACCAGTCCTGGTTTTCCTTGAAAGCAACAACTAGTAAAGTCACACAACATACTGAATTAGAAACCTAGCCATGTATACAATCATTATTAGTTAAACATTAGTACATGAATGGGCAAATGTAAATTATGAAGAAGAGCTTGATCAATGTTCACATAATTTTTTAATATTTTTCATCACTTTAAACACCTCAGTTGTCAACACTGTTCTGATTTCTAAACCTCGTTGCTGGATTTCTGTCGTTCTATAAGGCTACTACAGAATATAACTTCTGAGTTTGTGAGCTTGCAAAAGTGGCATTTAGAAAATATTTATGGTCAGAACTATGTCCTAGACTTCAGGATTACTCTAAAAGTCTAGTTCTAATAGAACTAATTAATATACAAAGTTCATTACAAGAGAAATGGCAACTATGTTCCAAATATTTCCAGATCCAAAACGTGAATGAAATCCCTGGCGCTATGGCAAGCTAGGCAAGCTGAGGAACTGGCCTCTAAACAGAAGCTGTAATGATTATACATGAGCTTTTTTTTCGTATTTCTCTTCTCTGATTGCGATAAGGAATTTGCACACACAGTCAATATTTTAATAGCAGGATCAGTAACTCTGGCACAGATGCCAAATTTAGCATTGGGCAGGTTTGGAGTGGCCAGGAGGTAGCAGCTGTGACCTCTTGAGAGAGACATCTGCAGAAACATTTGTAAGAGACAGTGCCTCCTATCTTCCTGCCCTCCGGATTTCATGCGAGCTGCTTGGCAGCACGCTCCATCTCTGAGAGACGGCGTTTTCCAGCTCATACCAGTAGCAAAAATCAGCAAAATGAGAGGCCGGTAGCCTCTGCTTCAAGCAGAGCCACCCATCAGCTGGTCAGCGCTGTCTTACTTTGAACCACAACATCTCTTGGCTCTCCATGAGATTTCCCTTGGCCTGCTCTACCTCTCATCTAGGAAACAGAGGTACAATCGCCACTCGTGCTGGATTGCCAGCCTCTGTTTTTATTGATGTAGGGACTTTGTGCATTCAGTGCTGTCTAAATACCATCATTATCTCTCTAGCTGTCCTAAATAAAGCTAAATGTACCAATCATATTGACTGCAATGCACAGTGAGATTCAAAAACTCTATAGCAACGAGGCAAATGAATGTATTTTTTTTAACCAAGGAAACGGGACACCATTAGCTGTATTTAAGGAAAAGGGAAAAATTAGTGAATTAAGGCATTAAAGACTTCAAGTTTAATGACTGCTTGAAAATTATAACCTAATCACTGACTGATTATTCTAGACATGCTCAATTTGCAGGGCACACGTCTCTTCTGGACCTCACGGTTATCTGAAGACACAATCACTCTCTGCCCGATTCAAACAAACTTGAGCAAAGAATTTAGCAGCTTAATCTGCATAAAACAGTTCACAGCTATGTGAAGAAACAGGAAAAATCAGTGTTAAAATGTATAAAAGCAGGGACTCTCGATTCACAAACCGCATACCGCAGTTGTCAGTTCTTCACATAAATGTTTAGAATGAATAACAAACTTTTCTGGGGAGACTGTTATCTTATTACCTCACTAAGCAAACCTCAGGAGATATTAAAGTTCTTATCTCCTTCACCGCATTGCCTCAACAGATAATTCGACCATTCCTTGCTGCAGATAGGAAGATTAAAAACTGGAAGATTTAAGATTAGTTTGCTGAGAATGGCGTCACGCGTTGTCTTGCACTGAGCAGAACACATTGTGTAACATGGCATGGAGGTAAGTGTTCACACTTCTCATCTTCAGAGAGCCTTTCTGCATTGCACTGAGTGCCACTACTACTGTTGATCTTGTTAGAGAAAGCTACGACCAGGAACTTTCCTCAGGAAGGACTGAGTAGTTGGGGTTGCAAGAGTAAATGAACAATTAAAATAGTATTGGTCAAGTAAACATATCACACGTTATAAGCAAGTACTCAGAAATCCTATGGCTTACCTCCATAGTGTCCTTTGAAAGATAAACAACCCAGTACACCAGGTTGAACCCTGCAAATGCCACTGGAAAGAGGATCCTGGAATACTGATCGATTTTACTCGGGCCTCCAATAGGTGGTGGGGCTGGTGGAGGAACTGCCACTGGTGGACACTGGGATGCACTATTAGATACTATGCTGGCTTCAGGAGACTGATCTGCCTGGGACGTTACGGAGTTCACTCGCTTCTTCAGGTTGCAGTTGGAGTCAGAATGCTGTGGAAGAAAAAAGAAAAAGGAGGAAAACCAAAAAAGGGGTGATTTTTGGATACAGACTTAGGTTTGGTGATCATCGGGCTTCTCTCCACCTTTCTACTCAACTTTCTGATTTTACTGGTGCTTCTCTGCTATAGAGCAACCTAAGGAAATCACAAAAATAATGCAAATATACAGGGTTACGGTTGTGGCTGAAAGCTTTGCTACGGCAACGTAAAAGAATACGTGTTTTCCAGGATTTTACCATGGTGATAAACAGAAGCTGCAAGAGAGAAAGAAAGAAAACGTGGAGCTAAAAGGAAAAGAAAAGGAAGTAATGGTGTATCTAAATTGCAGTATATCGGTATGAGTGACGTTTGTGGGGATATGAATGAAGTTTAAACAAAAGAGCCCATGTGGGCTGGCTCAAGTGTGGTCTGCACCGTGTGAGCCCATTGATGGGGTTTGGTAGATGCTCCCCGAATGGAGTCAAGCTGTCACACCGTTATCAGTCCCCAAAACAGCTGCTTAGGAACTAGAGAACCGCTGCACAGAAGGAAACGGACTCACTTTACAGGTGCTGAAGATGTGAACGCAAAATTGTCCTGCGCTTTTTTTCTAGGAAGAAATTCTATTTTCAAATATATCTCCTGATTCCCACAGCAGTTTCATGTATACAACTGAAGACAAATACTCATCCTAACTGTAATGAGACCATTTTTATTTTCATTTATGGTAAAATGAACCCAAATTATTCCTATTTTTGTGCAATTTTCATAGCCAGCTCAAGAAAGCCCTAAGAAAGCTCTTTAAGTTTTAGCCAGACCTCAGAAACATTTTGAGTTTACCTCTTAGTTGCTAGGCTGATACCTGTATTCATTATGTATGGTTTATTTGTGGGCAAGTTGCTGGTTTTTTACTTCCGTAAGAGTAGAAGTAATGGATTTCTGCCTTGTAGAAATGACTTAGGAATAGGATCTACCACAGATTATTTCCTTGTGGAAATGACTTAGGAATAGGATCTGCCACAGGCTCTAAGCCTGCTCTAATGGACAGCAGTTACCCACTTTCACAGCAGTACCAAATGGGAGGAAATATCCAAAAACCTTGCTGCTACTGCCACTACCCACAACTACCACTGGTGTGTGGCAGCAGCTGTAAGACTCGTCTGGTGGCTGAGAAAATCCAGAATAAAGCCAAGAGTGTCTAGTTTAGTTGGCTTTTAGTGTTTCGATGCGAAGCACTCAAGTTTTCTGTTATTAGAGAGCAATAGAAATACCTTAGATGCAATGTTAACACACGATGTTTTAGTTGAGCTTGAGTCTAAGGCTTCATCAATAACGGACCTCAAGT
>NW_010187415.1:132223-145023 GCF_000695765.1 Mesitornis unicolor | reverse complement strand
GCCGGCCCAGCCCTAAACCACGACAATAACCTAATGCCAAACCAAACATGGAATTTTATTCAGGAAGGTCTGGGACTGTGGTTGCAAATTCATACTGAAATGAGCAAAACCTTCAGTTCCCTCAGATGGGACTTCGGGAAGCTCTTCAGCTTCCCTTCTCTGCTCGTACTTTTGTGCATCTTCAGTTTTCTTATAAGTCCTTTGCTCTGTTATTTTCTACCTCAACATGCGGCCAATGAATAGGAAGTGAAAAGACCGTAAGAATATCAGGCTCTAGTTCTATTTTAAAATGAGCATAATTATTTTTATATCAACGTTGTCTTCAGAGTCTCATATCCAGCTTTCCCATAAGAATAAGAAATAAATTCACAGAAGCCAATACATCCTGATTTACCATGAATGAGTCATAGAATACAGAATTATGGAGAACGGTATAAGCAATATAGACAAGAAAATATATGAGCACTTATATGAGCACTTTGCAGCACTTTAGGATCTTCAACACAATATATTTTGCTTTTCCTAGATATCTTCTCTGTGCAGTGTTTCAACAGGTCCATTCTCCAAAGAAATGGGCCAAGTCATCAGGCAGGGTGAGTAGTACAACAGCCAACTTTGCTGAAGTAAAAACATAACAGATACGATATGCAAAGGCTGCTTTAGGATTGAGTGTGTAATGAGCAGAAACATTTGTTCAGGCTTCTCCAGGAATATATTATAATGGCAAAGGATCAACTTTTTCTTTATGACATAAGTTACTCAGCTATTCCATTGATCATTTATAGGCACATTTTTTTCAGTTATTTAGTCACTGAAAACAGAAATATTTTCTCTTTGCCATGTCAGTTCCTGTTTATTCCTTCTGATATTTTATTTTCAAAAAAACCTGCACATCTTTCATTTAAAAAGTCAAAATGCATGATTAATTACAAATCAAGAGTATTTTGAAAGCAGGAAAGAAAATAAACAACTCTGCTAAAGTGAACAGATGGGATTACAATCTAAATTGCCATCATTAGCATTATGAGTCCTATAATTAGTTATTAGAATAACAATACATATCTAATATTAATATGAGATAACACAAGTGTTATTATAGGTAGAGAGAGAAAAAAACTAAAGAAGAAGCTTGGAAAGGGTGTCGTTAAGGATAATTGCAGTCTGATCCCCTGCTAATATCTAGATTTGACTTGCAAAACTCTTGTCAAGATAAATTCTGATTTTGTGGACATAATTCTGATTTTACCTTGTTTGAAAGCAGAAACTGGCCTTAGTGATGTTCTCAGATCACAGCACTCTGTATTACAAAGAGGATCTGCTACTTCCATAGCTACCTTTCACACAGTCTTAAGAGTTCTGCCAATATTAAAGTATGTTGTGCTTGATCTGACTCCCATTGAAACCAATAGAAAGGTAACGAGGCTTATTTGCTTCTTTTGCTTTTATTAACTGGAATTAATGAGGATGACTCATCTGTATCTTGTTACCTATGACAACTGCTTCTGCATGCCATTTCCCACATCCCCGTGCTGACGGTGCTGTAGAGACCAACTAATGGCAGATCTCTGAAAGGATCCTGCCACCAAACAACAGTCCTAACTCATCAGCACATCCAGTGCTACCAGAAAATAGGTGCTTGACAATCCCCAAGAGAAACTTTGGTTGTATTGTAGCCTTCTAATGCAGCTGCCCCTGTGCAATTCCAGGAGCCTTGTGTTCACAGAGTGAGAAATCTCTGCTGTCTAGCAACACGTGATGGTCTGGTTTATTTGATGAGTTTAAACCTGGCCTTATGGTGGGATTTGGGCTCTAAAAACTTGCTGCATATATACAGAAGAAGATTTTTAGAATATGTGTGTATTGAAGACTGGCATACTTGTCTCCGAATAAGACTATGAGCAAGTGGAATGTCCTTTTATTACTGAAAAAGGCACTTGTCTCCTTAATTCCCAATAAGTACAATGCAGGTGAAGGTATTCCAATTATAAATAAAAACATATATGAGATAAACCAGTGCTTTTCCACAGTTGTTTTAATAGTTTGTGGTTTATTTGGACTTAAGATCTGGTGACACAAACATGCTACATAGGGTTTAGCAAGTGTAAGTCAGATCAGGAAATTATGATGAGTTGTCTGGTTACATGAAGCAAAACCTAAGCCTGAGCAATAAATATTTATGTAATTAATAGAAAGCCTAAGTCAGTAATAAGATTAGTCATTTTTTTTCTCTTAACTTTGAACTGTTTTGCTTGGATTAGAGAACTAGAAAATCAATTGAAACAATTGTATGGTTAGTTCCATTTAATGGCGTTATACAGTCAAATACACATTAAGAAGAGAAATGTTAATTGCTGATGTGCTGAGTATACTGTATGGGTAGCATTTAATTGAAAAAAAAAGTTACTATTTTGAATGACTGCTATTTTCCTATTTTCCTACAATGAATCTACCAACAAAATAATACACAGTGTAAGCAAAACTGGAGTTCAAAGAACTAATTTCTAATTCAGGAGGCATTAAGCATATGCTTAACTTTGACCAAATGCATAAAGCTGTTACCTTCCAGGACCATAAAGAAGTGCTTGAAGTTAAATGGAGTCTTAGGTTGTTATTCACACAGGATTGCCTCTTTGAATCTTACTCCCTTACCAGCGTTAGCACTCTCTCTAACAACCAGTCCCATTGAGATCAGTGGTAATGATTGCGAAAGACAGACAACAAAAAACCTGTTACTGACAATGAAAAGGAGGCAGAATCTGATTCTGGTGTGCACATAATGGGTTTATGATTGCAGTGAACTATATTTTTTAGCCACTGTTATATGTGAGTACAGAAAAGTGAGTCTTAGCTTTCTATTTAGGGTAGCTGATTGTTAAGGGTAGGCAGATAGCTAGCTGAATATTTGTGTCTCTAGTTAATCATGAATGGAATTGAGAAGCTGCCTTTAAAAAACAGGACTTATGTTTTTGGTGGACTCCAAGAAAGTAGTAAGCCTGGACAGGAAGCTGATGTAACATAGTCCAGAGTAAACTAGCTTTATTTTTTCATGTTATGTCATAATTCGATTTCCTCTGCACCACAGACCAAAGTCTTCCCATTGACTTTCACTTGTTTTGCACAAGCCCAGGATCAATTCCAGCTTATCAGTACCAGACAAACTGTGTCTTGTCCAGAGAACTGAAAAATCAAGATAAGGTGTAACAATTTTAGCAAGTTTTGAGACATGTAGTTATTTTAGTCAAGTGCACTTGGCATTAAATTATTCTTTAGCATGTAGGAATTCAGAGGTATTAGTTATGTATGGTTGCCCTTTGTTTTCCATACCAAACCATACTACAGCCATGCAACTTTCTAACCACAAAGCTTCCTCTACAAAAGTAGGTGCCATTCCTCCCCTGCAAAAATAAGGATATTGCCTGGATTTCATGTTCTCTGTAATTGTTTCAGTGATTACTTGTGCTTGGAAAATATGTAAACAGTTCAAAAGATGAAAAGGAGTATAAATGTAAAATGCTGTCTTCAGTTTTGCATTACATACATCACTCTACTTGGATTTACTGTTAACTACTTAAGTACATAACCACAAAATCTCCAACCTTGTATTAAAAGGCAATAGAGATGTGATTGCCCTTATTCTCTCCTCTCTCTCTCTCTCGAGCTCAGTCTCATTTGCCAGCTGGCCAGCTCTCCCTTCCTTCTTGATTTTCCAATGAACAAAGTGTTTAAAAACCTCAAACCAAACAAACCGAAGAGGCATCCACATAAAAATGATAAATGCTCGAGATCATAGCAAGAGTGATGTGAAGCAACAGCTGTCCTGCTCAGCCTGACTCGCCTGCACCCACCTGCAACCTCCACCATCTGCAGAGGGGGAAGATATTGCAGAAATCAGAACTGCAGAATTGAGGGCTGCATGGCTGTCTTTGCAAAGGAGAAAGACCCTGATTTCCCAGCACAAAAACCTGAGGTTTTGAATGTCATCATTCACAGAGAGAAGGAGTGTTTCCCTTTCAGACCACTCTTGTGTGTTTTTTATATACTGCAGGGTGAGCAAACTTCTAGCAAGGACTGAGCTGCCTCATCCTAGGTCACACAGCATGCACTAATCTAACCTGCAGATTACCAAAATCAATTAAAGATTCTATAGGGTTAAAGTCCTTTAAAATAAGTATTGTTGAAGAGAAAAATAACTCTGTCATCTGAAACTTTCAGCAAGTTGGACAGGTTCTGAAACTGAACTATTAGGTGATGGCATGCAAATAATATTCCCCTGTCCTTTGCATTTCCAAACTCCTATGAAATTGGTAGCCAAGGCTGAAACCTGATGTAATAATACACAACTTTTTTACAAGAATAAATATTTGCTTGGAATCCAGGAAAATCTGCATAATCGACCTCAGGATAATTTGTTTGGATGCCTGGCAAACCGGCCTGAATTACAGTCTCTTACCCACTTTGGAAAGGGCTTCTGGGAAGATTAGAAAAAACACATTTTGCCTCAAACAAATCTTGGTATGGATTGTCTTGTTATCTGAAAATATACCTAGCACTTGAACTCTCCTGTGAAGTATTTGGTACTATTCGTTTTCACAGAAGTCTTTATTATAGCAGACATTCAAGGATTTAACAGAATTGACTTTAACTGGAATTTATTGGCCATTCTTCTACACAAACAGTTTTTAATTTAAAAGAACATGTTTCTTACAGTTAGGTTTCAGCCCAACTGCTTTTATTGAGTGAAAACACCTTGAAATGCAAGTGAGTTGTACTACTCACTTAAGGAGAAGTTATTCATGTGAGTAATGGCAATAGGCCTAAGTCCATAATCCTAAATAAAAGATTAACTCTTGCAACAAAATATAGAGTGGCTGTTTGGCTAGTTTCACTTTTCTAAACCAATTTCCAGAGATATATTTACTTTGAATATGCATTACTCCCCAAGATATAACTTTAATCAGAAATTTTGTTTAAATAAGAGTGAGACATGAATATTTGGAAGGCGGCACATGTTTCTGAGACATTTCTCTTGCAGGTTGTAGATGATTCACAGGAAAGAAATTTTTTTGATGTCTTGCCAGAACAGAAAATGCTAGGTCCTTACATGGTGCAAATGAAAGGAGCTCCATTTTCTTCAGTAGGCATTTATAGCAGCAGTCTGGCTTATATTTGCTCTTGTAGATATCTTTCACCCAACTGTCTTCGTTTTGAACAGTCTTTGCTCAAAGAACAAAAATAGCAGCTGTGCTACCTGACACAGGACAGAGAAAACTTTGGAATTACAGAAATGAAGGTAGGGAAATAGTGATGATGTTTGAGCTAAGCGCATGAGGTCTTTATATAAATGTGAATTATATAACCTACTTGAGAGATGGCCTTAGCTCGTAAACTATTTTTCTTCAGCAAAGTTTACTTTTAAACACTGCTTTTGGGAGATATTCGCTGGCTTGCATTGTAAGAATTTTGAAATGCACACTATATGAGATTCAGGTTACAATCATGATTTAAATATTATGACATTTATTATTAAAATATACTGTCATTTGCTGTGTGACAAAGCAATACTAACTCATGAATAAAGTATCCTGGTGACCCATGGAAATAAGATACCACCTAAATGATAACTAATTCCTACGCATTAAGAGCTTAAAAATTAGTACAAAATAGTAGCACGTTATTAAGCATATATTTTATTCCTTACAGATAGCATTAAATGTTTATTTCCCAGCTAAAACATAATGCAAATAAGTATTCCAATTACAGGGAATTGAAAGGGAAGGCATGCATACCTTCAAATCTCTGCAGAATCCAGTTTCCCAATTCTTATAATAAAGAAATGGTTTTTATCTCAAGGAATTGAAGATTAAATCTGATATATAACAGTGAAATAAATAATACTTCCATCTTATGACTGCTTATGGGATAAGGTCTTAACTCTTGTCTGGGTAGGATTAATAGCAAGGAGTTTTTTAGACTATCAGTGGATAAGAAGAGATTATATATTCACACTGTAAAAATTGTAATTTACCATTATATTTTTTTCCAGTATTGCATTTGTCACAAAACTTCAGCAAGTACAAAGGAATGTGTCTGTATTTTCACTTTAATCTTAACGGAAGATATGTTCAAATGGATCTGGGTATGTATGTATCTTCCACACATCTTTATAATGTATTCTCTTCAGTGGTAAGAATTGTATGGAGGATTCAGCCTTAACAGCATGTATTTCTTCCAGAAATGATTCTGTTGAGATGAAGTTCCTCCGTCTCCATGTTCCTCCGCATATTTTCTTATTGAGCATTTTTGGTTTTCCCTTTGTGACTTTTTGTGTAAGATTGCTGAATTTTCTTGCCAGAAATGTGTATGTCCCTCTAAAAGGAAACAAGCACATTTACAGTACATCAGCGCCATTGTCAATCTTATCTGCAACCTAAAATCCTTTGCTTACTTCCTTGTCACTCTTGTTTTACAGCCTGAATTTCTCTTTTAAAATAAATTCTCAGATACAGAAGGAAGACAAGATCCTCCTGTTGCAGATGGCAACAAATGGCATAATTTTTTTCCATCATGAGAACAAATAATCGAATTCAAATCTGCCTAGGCTATTAATTCATTCTAGGAAGCATGACACATTCATCCAACTGCTGAAAAAAAGCCGTATTTATTTATGGCAGTTTGTTAGATGTGGATTCAGACTTGCAGGTTAACATTCAAAGAAAAGAACAATGCTTATTTCTACAGCTTTGATTTTTAAAATTAGACTAGAACGGAGAGTGATGTGCAATGAGAACTCAAATTGTCAGGAGTGCACAAGAGAATAACTTTCAGTCATTCTCAGTTATTTTTACACCTCTTGATTTCTTTAAAGAAAGTATAAAAATTTGACACTTCACACATTCGTGTTTCTGTATTTAATGCTGGAAATGGTAAAATACCAAAAAAGAAAATATATCATGGTAGTGAGCAGTGGACTGTTTCACTCCCAACTAAATGCCCATTTTAATAAAAAGATTAAGTTAGGAGATATTTCGTCATTCCTGCCAAGTATGCTATTGGCATTGGCTTGTCCGAGGCCCAGTAACTCACCTTTCACATTCTTCAGAAGGAACTGGAGAAACAATACTGTTTGCTGGTTTAAAAGAAAAACCAACACAAGACTCCTTGTATCTTTTAAGCTGTGTTTCCTGCCTATATCTTAATACCAGAATTAGCATTATGATAGGCTATTTATGCTTATAGGCATACAAGCTTAGGTAATATGTACCTGGAGATAAATTTGGCTGCATATTGCATAATGCTGTAAGAACTGCAATATGGAGGCTGAGGAATAATTGAAGATAAAATCCTCAGTGGTGAAATACCTTATGATTCTGCAGGTGCACAGAGTATAATAACATGGTCTGGGGATGAATTTACAGTATGGGAAATTAGATGTCACCTGAATTTTGACTGCATACCTGTGTGTAGTAAATAATCATGAATGTTGAAATATTGGGTATGCTTTATGAATATATAAATACGCATTAGCATTCAGTATGCAGGAAGGGTATGTGTCAATGAAAGAAGACTTACGCAGAGATGGGCTATGAATATGCAGCAGCTGAACTTTACTCCTTCACTGAAGTTTGTAGTTCAGCATTTTTATTTTTATTTTTACATTTTCTGTTGTGAAAAAGCAGCTGGCTACAGTATCAGCAGTTACCCTCAAAGCCTCTTGCCCTAGATTTCACAGCAGGGCACAGATGAGGCTGGATCTTTTCCTTACTTAAGAGACAAGGGCTGAGAGATTTTGGTACATCACTGAGCTGCATGTGTGACACGCTGTGCATCGTGCTCCTTTGTTAGTGGCCCGCAGCTCCTCTGTATGGCAGAATTTACTCTTTGGGAAGCATTTCATAGTCTCATCTTTTGCCATCCCTGCTGGTACTCCTGCCTGTACTCCTCTACCCTGCATCATGCAGCTGGGGTCATAAATATTTCATTTTACATAAAATAGCCACTTGTTACCACCATCTATATAAAAAGGATGGTTATATGGCATGGTCATAAAAAGATAAGCAGAAGTAAAACAAATTAGGAAATGAGACATGTTTTGAGACATCCATAACTCTGGATTTACTTTGGGGATTTTTTTTTTCTTTTCAGGAGGGGGAACAGCAGTTGTCAGGAGCCCAACAGCATCCATCCAGTCCTGGTGCAGGGTTGGAGACTCTGCCACTGGCTGTGACAGAAACCGATGGGGCTTGGCTTTGCAGTTATTCCTGGCTAAGTCACACAGTCCAGATGAGAGTCCTGATATTTTCTCTTTATTTCTCAGCAGTGAGTGAATAAGAAAAATGAGATCTGAATGACATAAATTGGTGGAAGAGAAAGGTGATGATTTATGGGGTATTAATTGTTCAAGGTTTGCTGAAGCCCAGTTCTCACGCTGTCTCAGGAGTGTGTTTCTATTCATGGAGATGTCTTTCATTGTCTTTGGTGTGACACCACCATTTAATCTCTCTCCTGGTAGCCAAGTCAAGACCTGCATTTTTAAGGTTCAAAATAAATCAGTGTTAATTTTAAAAATATTTTTAAATCCACTTGAAGACAGTATTTTAATACTAAGTAGACACCTAATGGCACATAAACAACATTATTTTATGTTCTAGACATTACTTTTAACTGTTGTGCACATCATTAGAGAAGTTAATACAATATAAACAATGCAATTATTTGGTAAGTGGTTGAGAGAAACAAAAGTATGAGCTAAGTGGCAGCAAGAGCTTGCTATGTATTCTGGGTAACAAAAGTATATAAAATACTTTTTGTCTTATGTTTTCTTCAAGAGGACTTTTAACTCATCATTCATAATTATAAGGTTTAAATAGGTTATGTTTTGTCACTTTTTTTGTGTGATATACAAATAAACACTTTAAAATAAAATAAAAAATAAAGTGCCATATGTTCAAATAAATATTTCTTTGCCAAGCAACAGTCATAACTAGAGTAGATGTCCCATTTTGCCTCATTGTCACATATATAGGTGTCTTATAAGAGCCAATTAAAAGGAAATACAAAATGGATGATTACTTTCATGTGCTCCACTGTGTGTGAAAAAAAGCCTAAGTAAATCACTCAAACCTTTCAAAGGTATTTATGAACTGACTATTATTGTTGTGCTACAGTAATTCTCATGATATGGTATGCTAAAACACTTTAATTTACTGTTATAATAATTAGAAAAGATATTGGTCATGAACTGAAGTAATTTTAGATATACCAAGGAATGTATAAAATTTTATTCTCCCCTTCTACATAACAAATTAAGATTTATTTTATATTTTGAGGTTTTTAATACATAGCTATAAAATAAAAAGCCTATAAACTCTAGCCATATAACTTTATGTTAGAAAAGACAATGAAGTTCAGTCTTGCTCCTTTTCACACGAAAAAGATAAAAGAACCCAAACCACTTGGTTTTACAATTAGATATTTATTTTAATATAAACATATTAATATCAACAGGAAGACTGCAAAGTTTTAAGTTACACAACCATCACAACATTTCCATTTCTCACACACTTGCGGTTTTTGTATTTGGGATGTTGATGTTCAACAAACCCCTAAAAAGAGCAAGGTGTTGCAATAAATAGTTGTCACCAACATCACCCTGTAAATACTATTTCTAAGAAAAACTTTAATAAGGAGAAGAGCCTTTGAGCTGGCTGTAGACAGGTGGTTGTGCTACACAGGGAGATGGGTGATGACCGTCTGAGTCCGATGGATCTAAATGGTGACTAGTGAGCTAAAAAGGTGTGACCTGAAAGAACTGATGTGTTGGATGAGGTCATTAAACTGAGACAGTTGGATAAGTCCCTTAATCTAAAACTTTTAAATGTATGTGAATCTTTGTTTAGTCACATAAGTAAAACGTTCTCATTTCCAAACCTGTTTCAAGGGAAATTAGGCATTCAGCATTTCTACAGCTTTGTCAATCTGTAGGCAGACATGGATTACCTAATATCCTTACATTGTAATAGCCTATAAATAACTTTTCTAGATAAACCTAGCTCAAATTTCATTCTGGACATCAGTTAAATCAGTATGAAGATTTTTTTAAAAAAGCATAAGCGATTATATTTAATGAATGGCAACTACTATAAAAATAAGGTATAAAATGGAATCATCCTATGCTTTAGTCTTGTTTAATTTATGTGAAGTTGTGGTCTAAACTTATGTAAATAAGCAGAATTTATGAAATATTAATATTGTTACGATTTAGCTTTTGTATTTGTTTCTTTTTTAGCAATGTTTCCTCACTTTAACAAGTGTCTCAACACAGAAAAAAGTCTGTTAGTCATCAAATACAAAAAATACTTGGAACCTCAATCTCCTGGGATAAATTGTGGCTGTGTGACATTTAGATATTTTTATTATTTAAATTACCTCCAAAATTACCTATTGCAGATACCAATAATTAGTGATAATGATTATGCAGTTTAAGTTTCAGCAATTCTTTCTCTCTCTCTCTTTTTGTTTTTGCTCACTGAATACTCATTACCCAGATAAGTAACCCATTTCTGCTGTTGGGACTTTTTATGTAAAGAATTACAGGTGATGACTCAGAATTACCTCTTAAAATTAACTCTATTAGGAATATAGTTGTTGGTTTATTCTAAAGTAGTAATTTCTTACATTTGAGGATTATATATTGATTATTCTCCAAGTACTGCCAAAACTGCTTTCTGAGATATATTTATGAATGTTCGAACAGACCAATTTATATTTCCTGCACATTCTGCGGTTGAGAGAAATATGCTCTGGCTGATGTAGGAAGGCAGACACCTAATTCTGAAAAAAGCTTGCTGTATAATTAAGTGATAATAGTACTATCGCGCTGTTTTATGAGGCAGTAACACAGTCCCCAAGTGAATAAACTACGAAGCCGGAGGCTGTGCAGTTTATTCCAATGAGGGAACTGGATCATCGCCAAGAGCGTTGCTACAACAGCACGGTTAAATTAGTATGCTATAAATGTTTAATTAAATAAAATTTGGTGTGGATTCTTGCACATAGTATGGAAAATAATGTCGTAGTTTGAGAATGAAGAAAAAGTGCCAAAAGAGATATTGGTGGAGTCACTGCTTTTGAGGAACCATTCCTGATACTGCCAGGTGAAATGGTTTCCTACACAATACACTAGCCTGGGAAATCAAAGGGGATTTTCAGGTGCAAAAGGTACTGAGAAACACCATATCTTGTGTCAGTGTAATGGGATTATGACATTATTCCCAGTGCTACTACGTCTTCTGAATTTTAGAGTTAGGGGATTAAGGCACAAAGTGCCTTAAAGCTAAGTGAATTGTACAGCAAGAAGCTGATGTTTTGATATCTGGTCCCACTGTGATACCTGTGATCACCATCACATTTTTCTCTATAAAAGATGGAAAGATTTTTGGAAGATGCGCAGCGCACATCTAATAAGTACTTGGAAAGTTATCTGTGAAACCCAGCAAGACCTAGGTAAGCAATGGTAGGGAACTGGTGTGGTTCCTGAGACAAATATCTGTGACATTCAATCCTGACAGCTCTGCTGAGATTTCCAGATAAAGGTACTAATTTAATCTAAATATTTGGATGCAGGAGCCTACTTGCACCAGCAACTGGATGGAGGCCACCGACTCAGTTTGTATAAATGACCAAACAGCTGTCAAACTGTCATGGTTTTGGTCAAAAGCCAGCTTTTGAACAACGACCAAGTAATGAAAGTCTGTGGGTGTGTGATTATTGATCCTCTTACACCTCTTGCCATACCTCACCTCTGTCAAAGTGTAATCAGGGAATAAGGGTGGCAGAATGGCAGCAGAGTGCCCCTACTTCTTTGGCAAATTAATTAAATTAATAAAAATGTTACTCCTGCCACAGAAACCAATCTGGACTTTAATTTCCAATGCGAGTGCATTAAAATAAACTTAAAATTAAAAAGTGTGGAAAATAAAATTTAAATAAAAATAGAAACATAGATGCTTGAGAATAAAACAAGAATAAACTTTCACTTCTGTGTTCCTGCAACTATGTTCTTCAGGAGACCAAGCTACGGGGTCTGCTTTGAAGCTCCAAGGCTTTTGCGAGGGGAACACAAAATTAACAATCAAGACAAATGATTAAGAGGATCAGTTGGAATGTTTTAGTATAAGACACAGCATTTTTTTAACTCAAAAGTTAATGAGACTACTTTTTTGAGATGTTAATTGAAAACAGAACAAACTCTTTCCTAATTAGTCCTATTAAAAACTTTTCTCACTGGACTTTAGTAAACTTAACAAAAAAAATGCCTTTAACATAATTTGAATTTAATGTGCAGTAGACACCTTTCAGTAAAGCTGATCTGAGTTTGGCATTCAGGAAGGTCTAATCCACAAAGATATAAGATTAAGATCAAGATTTGGTCAAGGCCTTACAGTAAAATTGAAAATAATTATACGTTTCTCTGTAAAGAACACTTTGTTCAATGGGTAAACAGTGCCAGAAGGGAGCTAGGTATTGTTGTTACAACAGTACATGCATCTGCTTATCACTTATTTTTATGCTTGGATTTTATTCGTTGCACATACTGTGACACAACATACTGTGGCTGAATGCTAACTTATATTCCCAAAATGTCAGTAAGAAAAAAAAGAGATTAATACAAAAACACATGGCAAAAAGCAGGTGCAGAGAGGGATCAGCATTTTCAATGGCAGTTTTCTTTCAGATCCTCACACTTATTTTCAAGCAGAATATTTGCATTAAATCAATTTTCAATACTAGATAGCAGGAAT
>NW_010187415.1:130014-132192 GCF_000695765.1 Mesitornis unicolor | reverse complement strand
AATAGCAACTGGATGAGGATCACCTTGAAATACCACCAGCTAATTCCTAATAAAATGTGGGATTTTTTTAGATGTGCTATAGATAGATAGATTGATAAATTCAGCTAGATGTTTCTTCAATTTTCTTTCCCTTCTTCCTTCAAAAGGACTATTTTGGCCAAAGGAGTGCTGAGATGACATCTTGAGTCACATCACCTCTTCCTGGAGGCCTCCTGTCACTTCCTGTTGGGTGATAAATAGATCAATGAAGTGAAGAGCAAACAGAAAAGACATTCAATATCGAAGTGGATAAGGTTGTTCTAACATGACAGAATATCCTGGGTGGTTGTTGCCAGACTGCTTCAGCAGTCATACTCAAATTTGTAATACAGACCAATTTTCTAATTTACGTTGCATTTCAACTTGTGGTTCCATCAGTCTCTTGACACAGTGAATCAGCTGACATAATGAAGAGATAAAAGAACAGTCGCTTCATTTTATAAAATGATTATATAGTTTCTCAGTAGAGAAAATGAGAGATCAAAGGCCAGGGTTTTTTTGTCGGCAGTATTTTCCTGGAGACTTTCCTATAAAGTAACTAAATAATTGACAAGTAGAATGGAACCTCTTGCTGGTAACCTTCTCTAGACTTTGCAATCAAAACATTTAAAGTTAAGATAGAACAGTGAAAAACAAAATAAATATAACCAGCTCTTATTTTATTCCATATTTCTTGTCAATTTAAAACATAGGTTCAACTTTCTGTTCTGCCCTTATGTAGCTGTGCCTTTTCATCCTGGCCTTTTTAGTTGAGCTAATCAGTACTTTTTGTCAATGTTTTTCGTCCAATTATCTAAATTTCTCTTTTGCTTAATTGGAACCAAAACAGTTTGTATTGCTGAACTGAATGGAAGTAATTTTTGTCAGTTCAGCATTACACTGCTGCCGTGCTAACTGAGAGAAGTTAGAGTTCAAGTATCCTTCCAGTTTTCTCTGTCGGCCAAAAGAATTGTTATTATTTTGCATATTCCCAAAAGATTTTTGCTTAGTTGTTGTTTTAAGATGATATGTGCTATCTAGAAACAGATAGAACAAGCAAAGGTATTTCCTTGTTGGCACATATTGTTTCATTGAAATGGAAATGATTTATGAAGAGCTTTGCATTTTGACCATTTTTTTGTGTCAGGAACGAGGAGTAAGGCTAATTTAAAAGCAGGTGCTGTATGTATGTTCGTTTTACAATGTCCTTTTATCATTAGACTTATTTATATCCTATATAACATTTCTGATGAACAGAATATAGACGTGCAATACAACAGATAACACACACTCCCCAACTTTAAACATATCAGCTCTTCAGAACTACAATAATCCCTTCCATGGAAGGGGAGGAGGGTGGGAATTGAAATACACTCTTCTAAGCCTGTTAAGAAAAGAAAAAAAAGGCACTTTGATATTTCAGGTCTGAAACTTTAAACATCTAGCCAGCTCTAAAAGTAATACCTCAAAACCAGGATCCTCCCATGCTGAGCTTTCACATCAGAGCGGCCACACAACACGAATTGTTCCTCAACGAGGGCTGCAGGATGCAGATGCTGCATCCCAGCTGCACCAGGGCTCCTGTGCACCCTCACTTCTGGTGTCCCCACATGGCCTGAACATCCTAGGGTCTACAGCCTCCTTTTGAATGTATACCTGGCATTTCCTGATGAGCAACCCTAGCTGAGCTTGGACAAAAAGAGTGGATAATGGAGAAACAAGAATAAATTTTGCCCGTATTAGATATGGTAACAAAAATATATATGACTGTGGGGAATGGAAGATGATAAATATTCTCATCTATTAAGTGAGCTTAGTGAGTATCTTAAGTGAATATCTTGTTTATATTAGCTATTAAGATAAAACACAGAAATTTCAAGTGGTGACTGAAAAAGAAACCATAATAGTCCAGTTGTGCTGGTACTGAGTCATGGCAAAACTGAGAGTTTTGTGCTCTTGAGTGGTCTTTTTGCAGAAGAACAGTCAAATGATGCTGCTGCATTTTGCTTTCCTAAGAGCATCAATTTATCCTGCGGATTCATTTGGCAGAGAGGCATCCAGCTGAATGTGTTACAAACCATTTGAGTGGCTTTTCCAGCACTCACACCGTAGATGCAACAGAGTGAGCAAGTGCTGTACAAGGTAACACGCGGCTGTACA
>NW_010187415.1:102578-129983 GCF_000695765.1 Mesitornis unicolor | reverse complement strand
GCAGTGCAGCAGGAAGCTGAGCCGAGGCAGCGTTCTTCTGGAGTTAAGCATATTTCAGTTGGTGGGTTGTGGCAAGTGGAATTTGGACCAAAATAATAATAATAAAATAAAAAATAAATAATAACAACAACATCTGAAGAGTTGTAGGTAGAAGATTGCAAAAAAGGACTTAAAGCTGTTGTCACAGCTCACATTTGTTGGAGAACTTCAGGCTGGCATAACCATTTGCAGCTCAAAGTGGTGAAATTAATTCAGTCACTTTTTGGTGACACGAACACAATTTTTTGTAACAGTAACATTATTTCAGTGTATCATAAGAAAGTATAATGTTTATTACAATTTAAGACTTTCAGTACCATTACAGAACAGGTATCAAAACCAGTCCCACAATTCCTTTCATTTTAGAGCAAATATGCCTTGAAGTATAGTTATTCATCCAGGCTTTTGGTTTTATATAGGAAATACATACGTACCCTTAAATTACAGTGATAAAATGAATTGAAGGTACGTCTTATCTTGCAGATTTCAAAGTGAAGTAAAGTAACAGGAGTTATGCTCCTTCCCAGAAATATTCATAGACTCTGCATTTTTAATTCCCAGAGCAAATCTCTGGATGTTACTGCAGCTATATAGAGATGTATGTACAGGAATATCCAACTGGAAGAGAAGCTACGTTTGTGTAGGATTGAGAGAGAGATGGATGGCGGATATTAAAAGCCTGAATGTCTCTTTGGCATTACCATATGAGATGCTTAAAATTATGTGCGGGGCAGGTGTCAGTTCAGAAATGGCAGATGGCATTTTTGGTGGATCAGCATCATTAGTTAGCAGGAGAGCTTCAAAAGTTAAAATTGGGGATGGCAGGCGCACTGCAAAATAATCTCTCCTTCGAAATAACTGAGCTAGGAACATGCTCACTTCTGCAACTGAGGAATCCACAGGACAGAAAAGATATAAGGAAATATGGTCGTTACCTTCTACAGATGCTACTTTGCAAGACTCCTTTTTTGAATTCCTCTGACAGGTCACCTTGGCCTGAATATTTGCTGAGGCTAATTGGTATGGAGCTGAAGATACCACACTTTAGCCGAAGGTCTGTCAATATGTTGCTGCAGAGCAAGGAGCGACCTCTGCCTTCTCTGCGCTTCTTCCCAAGTAACAAAACAGAGATAGAAACATTTTTCTGTTTCTCTGGAATTAAGAAGAATAAGTGCAAAATGCTTTGAAAATGAAATTGTTAATCATTATTGTTGCAGTAGAAGCATATATTTCTGTAAATTCAGAGAAACCTGTGAAGAGGAAGAAGGGATAATATCCTTTCATATTCTTTTTCTATTAGTGGTGTTTTGGAGAAGCTGTGCTCCAGGTACTTATTTGGTCTCAGTCTCTCAGGCCTGTTTGTTGTAAATGTGATCTCTTTAGAGCATGGAGGATAAGATTCAGCTGGAGATGAAAACATGTGTACCAGCATGCTGCAGCTTACCCTTTGGCTGTTTTACTCCTTTGCCCCTCACTCCACACATCAAAGTAAAGACTGATCTTAAAAACTGGAAAAAAGCTAATTTTGTTTACATTAAAATTCATGAACACAAGTTTTGGCCTTTAATCTCAAAAAGTCACTGTGTTTGCTTGAAAGGACAGCTCCTCACACGCAGCCCAGGCCAGTTTAAAAAAATCAGCAATTATGGAAGCAGCAATGCCCTTTTCTGGGAGTAAGAAGCACTGGCCAGGTATGTTTCTACAGCTCCGAATCCCTTATCTTTTCTCTCTTCTCATCTCCTCATCCTCTTTTTATTTCTCTCTTCAACACTATAAGCCATTTTTCTGAAAAAATATTAACAAGAACATAACCGGCAATGATGCTGGTGACATTTTCATGTTCATCTTCATACATTACTGGTATCATATAGCATATTCTCAGCTTTGTCTGTGAGCTCATTTACTTCCTAATTTATATCTGAAAACAGAAAACTTACAAATATTAAAGCTAATATTAAAAAAATGAAAACTGGGCTCGAAAGTGTTATATCTGACTTGATGGTGCTGGTAGATAGACAAGATAAAATGTCAGATGAATAATTCTGATCTTCGAAGGAGAGTAAATTATTTGTGGGAGTTAGGAGGCAATCTCTGATTCTTCCTCATACTTTGTGGGAAAAATATCAGATTTACTCAGAGTATGTGCAGCATTTTCCCATGCTGCCTGGGGAATGCAGACACCCACAGAGGGGGAAGAGTGGGCTGGCACAGAGGGCATTGCTTCATACGGCCATGGGTCCAGGGCATGCCATGGAGGTCTGGTTTTAACAGGAGGTAACAGCATTACAAAATTAAAGGCTCAGTTGCATCCAGGAGCAGGTGATCAACACCCCTCAAAATAGCACCATTTCAGTGTTGAATTTCACATCCGAAACAACTGGCTTACTATGTTAATAAAAGGATAAACTGGTGTGATTGCATAGACTGCATCCTTAGGACACATTGAATGTGAGGCCAAGGCCTTTTCTTTTCATTGCGGCAGCATGGCATTTTAAATACTAGACCTAATGGGGAATGACTGGCAGCATTAACGATAAAACAATATTTCAAGCTGAACTCATGACTTGTAATAACTGAATACCATTTGTGGGATAGCTCTGGGAATCTTCCGCGTGAACAAAAAAAGTCCTGCCGTTTTCTCATTTAATTAAATTTAAATCTATGGGGACTGACAGTGCATGTCTTGGGCTTATGCTTTTTTTGACTTGTTCTTTGCAGCTTAATGTCATTGTAAAGTAGGTTTTAATCAACAGACTGTCTTAACTAGAAATGAAGCTGACACCTAGTTACCTTTATATGTGGATTTTTATTAATTGCTACATTAAGTGCAAGAAAAATATCTAAGATGACATGTAGTAATAAAACACCAGATGGTAGCACAGAGTTCAAAAGCACTTTATCATATTTTTTTATGGGTCACTTGCAGTCATGGTTGCCGGAATTTTTACTGGAAGGGCTCACTTTCGTCTGGCTTTAATGTTGCAAATAGAATCTATAACCGGTATTTTCTACATCAGGTTGAAACCTGGGGATTGGGAGGTGGGGAGTAGCTGGCTTCTGAAATACCTCAAACATTGGTGAGTTAAAGGGGAAACTGTTTTCAGTGCTGTTTTATGAAGAAACACTATTTCTATCCATTGGAATGAGCTGTAAATATAGATATGGATAGAGATATAAATATATAGATAAAAAAGATACCCGTACCACACAATTTGGTACTTCTTAGAGCCAATTTCAGCTGAATTATGTTCCTAACCAGAAGCCATGTAGCACTACAGCGCAGGGAATGAAATTAGTCATGTTGCATTAATGCAACATTAGTCAGGAATGGTGCTAATTGCTAAATCTAGGTCCTTTTAAGGCATGGAAAGCTGGCATGGGGTTGTTAAATATAATACAGTTCCTTTTAATGTAGGAAAGCTTTAAAAAAAAATCACCCAAATCCAAATTTGGCTCCATAACAAGCTTCTAAAACCCCAGTGTGCACACAGACACATGTTAGAAATCGAGGCAAGATGCTAACTCATCCGACAGTTCATTTCCACTTTCCATGCTATCCCCTCTCTCACCTCCTATTTACTAATTACCCTGATGATGACCAAAATGAGCATTCTACTGCAGCACTTGAACAGGATTTTTCCTGTAATAGTAATTTTTTGTTGGCAAGCCCACTGCAGTAAGAAGCACAAAACAAAACAAAGGGCTCATCCTGGTCATCCTGCTCACCCAAAAAGTGTGGGAAATTCCTGATGGGAGTCAAAGGGAGAGAGAGATAGGACTAGTGAACCTGGGCGAGATCAAGAATTAAGATGGTGAACAGGAACATAGAATGATAAAAGCTGGCAGAGCAGGAGTAAATGGAGAGAAGTGGAAATTTGCAGTTGATGAAAGGAGGGAGATGTGGTGGATATAAAGATAGAATGGAAAGAGGGAGCAGCAGGGCTTTGCAGAGGCATAATTACCAAAATTTCAAAGACAAAAAAAAAAAAATGTTTAGCCACTATAACATACACCTCTCAAAGAACCAGACAACTTATTCCTGAGTTTTAGTGCCCTTATTTGTTTAGTAAATTGCTGTGATCTGCCTGTCAACTCACCTCGCCCCTCGTGGCAGGTTCATATACAAGATAAGAGATTTCCACTCTGGTTTCCTGATGTTAAATAGTCAGCAAAGCATACATCCTCCCCTCCTTCCAGCCTCCTGCCACGTAATGCCTTTCTTTGTTGTATTTTTTCCCCACTCCTGCAAGTTACAGGCTGGTAGCTTAAGTGTTAAATTGAGAAGCAGGAATCTGGTTATAAACAAGATAAAGGAATGGATTAAACTTTGTTCTATTTCCTGCATGCTTCTTTAACTTGTAAAGGAGATATTGGACTCCCCCTTTCCACGGCTGTGTTGTGCACAGAGCCTTATGCAGTAGGGACCCAGCAACCGCTCATCAGCTTATGTTTCTTGCAGGCTGAGAGAAAGAAACATCCAATTTGTAGTTCCTCACATGTCCAGCCACCCTAAGCTGGCTGTGTTTGGGCAGCTCTGCATGTGCTAAGGAGATGTGCTAGTGCCCCAGGTTAGGAAACTATTCTGGCTGTCTCATCCTGGAGGGACAAACTTAAATTTGCATTGTGGATTCTTAAGCAGGCATGCTACAAGTCAACAGAGCTCTTTGGACAAAGGATGGGCCATGAGATTGTCACCAAAACACGATGAGAAGAACTTATCAACACCAATGTGATGCAGATAAGCAGATACTTCTTTATTATAGCAGGGTGCGAAGTGGAATAATTTCAGCAACATCGCACACCTTGCCTGATGTATTCACTCATTATAAAGGATACATACATGCATAATCAATAGACTTTATGCATATGCATACAATTTTCCATGACTCATTAAAATAACTCCTCCTACTTCTGATCATAAGTAATATTCACAGAAATTGGGTCTGAGGGTTGCTTTGTAGCCCCCCAAAAGAAAGGGGGTGTGTATAAGGACATAGTGAAATTCCCAACAAAGATAAAGGGTCAAACTAGCAATATCTTCCTTTTTTTAATCATCTTCTAGAGTAGTGGAGTACACAAACAGTTCGTTCTTTGTGAACAGTTTTTCTACACTGCATCCAATAGTGAGGAGAAATCATTAAAATAACATTAAAAAAAAATCCCAACCTGCTGCAGGACACCATTTATACTTTATTTTGGACCAAACTTTCTTCACACAAAGGCAGCATAAGATACTAATGTTTGCAATTCTACTCTGACTCTTTTGGGAAAGATTAATGTACTGATGATGATACCCATAATTCGTATATTTTTGATAGCATTAGAAATTAATGGACTCTGTAAGGAGTTTTAGGGCTTACAAAACTATAGTTTTATTGGCCTTGTTTGCAGGCTTAGGAAAGTTATTTTATAAAGAACATCATAAGATATTTAGATATGGAAAAAAACAATCACTCTTTAGTTTAAGAAATCGGATTTTTTTTTAAGGTGATATATTTAGAATCTGATTTGTAGGTATCTCACCTCCTCACCCTTTCTGTTCTGTATGCCCTTATCTTTTGTGAGGTTGATAAAAGCTGCATCTGCCACAACAACCTCATCTACAGATCTAGCCTTGAGGTTCAATGCTTTGTAGGTCTAGTTCAGAAAAAGTGTTTTTCTTCTGTTGTTTTCTAAGAGAGTCCAAGAAACAATCCAGTTATAAACAGTATTTCATGACTATATGCTTATATCTGAAGTTTCAGTAATTAGCATCAACCTTGACTACCTTCTCATTTTCATCCTATAGTTAGGAAAATTGAAAGTGTGGGAGCCAACAAAAACAAAGGTTAATACCAAGAAGAATGGCTGAGATGTCTTGGAGAGCAAGCAAAATTATACATAAAGCTATGAATAATGTACATACCTAATTCCACCCACTGGGTTGAAATTGCAGTTGACTTCAAAGGACTCAACAAGTCCAATTGCTTAAACTCCAGACAGTAATCTGAACATTTTGCTGTAAATTTAACATTTACTTGTAAACTAGTTAATAGTCTGGGGATATGGAAACTACTTGCTACCTCAAAAAGCCATAATGCGTTTGCACTGCATCCAGATTTTGCTGTGCCTTCTGAACTGAACAGGATGATAGACATGTTTGTCAGTTATTTTCTAAGGGTATAAAACAGCAATAAAGAAAACTGCCATTTTTCCTATTATAAAAAATTCAAGGTTTCATAACATCAATTTGAAATAAGAAAAAAATAACATCTAGTACCAAAGCACTAAAATCAAATAAGAACACGCTCTATTACTTTCAAGATTATTCTACTTATAAATTATTGCCAATTAAACCTCAATATATTTATTAATTTCAAAAATGTGAAAAAATTGTTTCACATTGCTTATTTGTGCATGTACACATTAATTCTCTTAAAAATTTATTTGTAATTACTGTGAGTTTCATAGTAATATGGAGGTAAGATGCAGAGGCAGCCTTGTACATCTTTCTAAATACCTTTTTTCAGGGGCAGCATCTGTTGCTGTAGCTAAGCTCTAAACACATACATATTTTCAGGTAATGTTTTCTCATCCATAGCAAGGTTTAATTTGTTTTCATGTTTCAGATCTGTCACATTATTTAAAATACTAGGTGATTCCATTGCTCATCATGCAGTTAACAACTGGCCTTCCTACCCTTTGTGAACGCAAAAGCTACATCTCTATTCCTGTATATAACCTCCCACTAATCTCATCCAAACTTCTCAAACTGCTCAACAACTTCTCTCAAACTTCATACTGCTGTAGAAGTTGGGTTGCTCATTCTGCTCTCACATACTTAATATCATAAAATAAATAAATAAATAAAAAGTAATAGGACCTTACAATCTGATCTTTAACATTTAATAGCCTTAAAATGTATTTTCCTTCCTACAGAGAATGTAAAAGTCTGTTCTGTAGCAAACAACAAAGGAAATGTAATGAAGGCACAAGCAAGGAAGGAGTTCCCAGAGACAGTTGGTATCTACATCAGAGATCTACTCGATTCAACATCTAATTGCTAATTCAATGTCTAATTGCTCAGTATCACATTATGCACTTGCTTGCAAAATACAGCAGTCGGTTCAAATGGCTTTCGCGAGGGCTTCTTAATGGCACCATTCTCTTCCTAGACATGTCACTAAATGTAATTATTACAGAAGCCATCTGGAATATTGAACAGATACAAGCAGCCTCCCACCACCTGCAGAACCTTCAGCTGCTTTCTGAGCAGTCCCAGGACTTTTTTCCAGCCGCTGGGTGACTGCGAGACCATTGCACCACCCAGTCTGCGTGCCAAATACATCAACCTGTGATTACCTGTCCTGGAGCGTGCGAGGCAAGGCCATCCTTTTGTCCCTACTCGGTGGGGTCTGGAAAGTGCATCACCTCCCTGACACCATGCGTGACCCACTGCTGCTCTCAAATGAAAGTTTAATAAGCACTATTTTCTCTCCATTATTGTGGGTAGAACATTATGTCCTCATAAAATATTGCAGTGTAAGATCCAGGTTCACACTGGTCAGCCAATTTATATTACAAATTACTTATGCTAAAACATTTTAAAACTTTAGGATAGCTCTGATAGTTTTGAGTCTGTTTCGAGGAGAATTATGCAGCCTCCTAGAAGCAGGAAACATTTTCAAGGTGTGCATTACACCTTCCAAACATTAGAAAGCATTTAAAAGGTGCACAAACTGTAAGCACTGCAGGTAAAGCAAGGCAAAAAAATGTTCACAATTTGCTGAGCATCAGTATGTTCAGATATATCTGGTAGTCTCTGTGTAGCAATTTATGCTACAGCAGCCACAGCATAGAAACTGCTTTTGTATCTGATTTAAAAACATGAATGTTCCTTCCTTACCCTAGAGCTTAAAGACAATTTACAGAAGTAGGGCAGTATGAAGTATTGCTACAATAAACTGTTGTTTTACTTCCCTTTTACAGCAAAAATTAAGGGAACACTGCAACTCTTGTCAGGTCTTAAAATATGTTTGCAATAAAATAGAAGCCATTGGGTTTCTTTAATTTCAATGGTTTTCTTCATTATTCAAAGGCTTCTTTAAATCTTTCATAGATTCAGATGTGATTTTTTAAAAAAATAAAACCATAATCCTTCAGCAATTAATCTAAGTCTCTGGCTATTGCAAAAGTGGGCATTGATGGTCCTTCTGTATTTTTTTCATGGAAAGAGAAGGCATTTTAATCTTTCAAAAACTTGCAATTGATTATCTTATATTGGCAGAAGTTTGAATAAATTATGAAATGTTTTTTCCGGTAATATTCTTCTAGGATCAAGGAAGAAACATCTTCTAATTAGTCACCGTGAATTAATTTGAAATCCATCCTGGTGGCAGGAGATTTACTGTTGGCTCAGACAAAAATGATACATTCTGGTCGATAGAAAGCAACCGTCTATTTCATCACATAAAACTTCATTTGCAATGAGTGAGGATCCAGGATACATGAGTTCATATAGTCAAGAAAAATTACTTTCATGACTGTTTTCAGTGAATGAAAGGAATTAAATAAATCTTGAATAATATGTAAATACTTTTGGTTACCATCTTTTCCTTACCTCCCCTCAATGAGAGAAACACAGAGTAGGTCTAAAACGTCCAGGCTAGACTTTCTAAATTAACAATAAGCAGCTCTTCAATGCATGATTAGTCCCTCTGAAAGCAATAGAAATTCTAGAGGATTAATGTACAGGAATGAGATTGGCAAAATCCAAACCCTTAGACCCTTTGGGGAACAGCACTGTGGATTTAAGAAGCTTGCATTTGCTGTCTTGGGCTCACCACAGACAGCAGATGATGGCTGTAGGTGGAAAGATATTTCCCTCATTGGCATAAAAATCAGTGAATGCAATTACAAATTCATCTGATGCTTTTTGTATAATGATGAGAAAAGATATTTTCAAGCTATGTAAACTAAAATAATGGAAGGACTTAGGAGTCTGAAGAGTGGATTTAGATAGAACAACCCTGCGACTCCATCAGCTTACATCAAAGTCACTCTGCAAAGAGTCAAGGAGAGAGATGTCTCTTCCACAGTCTACAAACCCTGAGTCAAATGGTCCTTAGACAAATAGACAACTCAAGTCTACCTGTTGGCAAGCACAATTTTAAAGTGCTCCATGCATGGAGCAGCTGTTGACATCTTTGTGTGAAACACTTGAAAGAATAAGCTTTAAACAGAGAAATGAGAGGAAAAAAAGGAAAAAATATCCATATAGGAGTTGACAGATATTTGGATTTTAGTAAAGCATTTGACACTGTCTCATGAAATTTTAATTGAGAAATTAATTCAAGTCAGCTTGCTGGAGACAATTGTGTGTGGATTGAATACTGGCTAAAAGACAAGTGAAAAAAAATATGATAAACAGCTGTGTAACAAGATGGTTGGATATGTCCAGTGGGGTAACACATAGTGATTGTTAGTCTGCATTTACTTTATGTCTTCATTAATGATTTAGGAAAAAAGACATAAATATGACTTTAATGAAATGCATAGATTATGCTCATTCTAGAAGATTTGAAATGTCAGTAAAGACAGTGAAATTAAAAGGGACCTTATCACTCTTATCAAAGAATGGATGAAGCATGGCCAAAAAGTATTCACGAAGGGAGTAAAAATATTCTACTGCAAAGGAAAAAAGTAACATAAAACTTGCAGCAAATTGGGAGATGACCCACTAGAATACGCACTGTAGGAAATGGAATAGTACTAACAGACAAGAGAGTTGGAAGATGTTACAAGAATTACAGAAAAATAAAATGCAAGTTTAGGATCCAGTGCCCTTTGCACTCAATGGAAGTTCAGCCATTGAATTCAAAGGATTTTGGACATGGATGGACGCCACAAAGCAAGGATCTTCTGCAACCTTGTTATGGCCATTGCACACAACTATGAGAAATGTTATCCCAGAAAGATGTTAAATTAAAAGAAAATCAGAGAAGAGACAGAACAAAAAACTACGTTTTTTAGTGAGAACTGAAGTGGGAAGAAAAATGAAGATAATTAAGCTGCTATAACTTGGCCAAATAAGGAATAAGCAGGAACACAACAACAGCTTTAAAGTGTCTGAGGACATAAGCATATAAAAGGTTAATGACTACTCACTTCATTATATGGAAGTACAATTTTAACAGGGGGAATGTATCATAAGGGATGAAAGACATTTGATATAAATATCAGGAAATGCAGCATATTAAACTGTTGAATAATAAAAGAGATGGAAGTGGTACGGTTTGGGACTTTTAAAAATCAGTTTGAATGCTGGCAATTGAAATGCAGAGAGTAATCTTTTTCTATTCCCCACGATGCTGTGAAATATATCTACCTTAAAAAGACTAGTATCTTCTTCCAGCCTCTTCCTGTGCAAGTTCCATATGTTTTAAAGCCTACTCCAGGGACACAGGAATAGCATAAGATAAATGCTTCTTAAAATGAATAAACAATCTTTGTATCTTTTGATCAGATAATCTTCTCTCTACTTTCACCCATCTCCGATTAAGATTATAGACTTTTCTCGAATCTAGGATTCATGTTAACATCTTTAAACTGGTTTGCTTTACTTGGAGGCAAACAAAGCTTTATTGTGACAGGAAATGAGGATATTTGCAGCTGGAACCCAAAGATTTGTTAGCAGAGAAAATTTTTTTACAATGATCTGTCTTAGTACTCTGTCTTCTGCTAGAAAGAAGTCTACAGGTGATGTAAGACTCCTTTTCAGAAGTTTTCTTCTCTAGCCATATTCTTTTCTTAAGCCCCTAGTTTCCAAAATTATTGATTCACTAAAGACCATTAGTAAATTTGTTTATTTGCATGTGCCCACTCACTCACATAGCAAAGAATTCAACTCAAAAGTAATAAGCAGAGAAAATATAAAAAGCTGACTTTTATTCCATAACACAGTTCATAAGAGAGGAGGTAGCTATTTCTATTCAGCAATTTCTGCCATTTTCCACCCTCTGCATTTTTGTTCCCAGCTCTCTACCAAATGTAGGAAGTAAAGACAGATTTTAGATGACAAATAAGGAAGGTTTTTTCCTTTTTTTATTTCAGTGTGAAAAAGGCAATTCAAAATACAGATAAATATTTGTAAACATAGAGAATACCAGTTCTTACTCAGTATAAATGATCACAAGTTCATTCATTTCTATTTCAGCACCACTATGTACACTAGTGGAAGATCTATACTACGTCACATTTCAGTATGTCCTCAAGTGTAGGACTTCACTCACACTAGTACCATTTTTAATGATCACCAGTAGACTTAGGTTACATTAAACCACTATTTTTAGACTTCACACAGCAGTGCAGTCTATGGTAAAACACATTGAAGAACAGCTTCTGGCAATTTCTGACAAAAGTCTGTCTTGATTTGATCACAGAATCACAGAATCACAGAATCTTCGGAGTTGGAAGAGACCTCGAAAGATCATCCAGTCCAACCCTCCTGTCAGAGCAGGATCACCTAGACTAGGTCGCACATGATAATCATATAAAAGGAATTGTGGAGTAAAGAAATAGTAGGGAAGGCTTGCCATGTCTAAGTATAAATCACATATATTTTAATAGGTAAAAACATATTTTGTATTTCTGCAATATCATATATCTATGCTTAGAAAAATCGACATGTGCTGCACTGTGGAAACAAGGATCACAGATAACAAGCTGAATATAAAGTATTAGTACAATGCTGCAAGAAAAAGCAAGGAGACAAGACCTGAAGGCATAAGCAGGACAAGAGGGAGAAAAAGCAGGGTGGCATCTGTCCATGCAGCATTGGTGAGACAGTTACTGGAACGATCTGTTTAATTCTACAGCCTAATTTCCAAAGTGATAGTGAAAACTAGAAACATTCAGACAAAGGATGGTAGGATTTCTGGAAAGCCTATTTGATAAAGTTATGAAACTGAATATACTTGGTTTATTCAAGTATAGTTAGGGAGATTATTTTCTTGACTTGAATTCAAGGAAGCACTGATGTGAAAAATGCATTTAATAGTAAACTATTAAGCCAAATAAGTCTTCTGATCCTTACACAAACTATGATTGTATCATTGACATCAGTGTAGTCTTGCCGTTATGTGAGTCAGGTTAAGTTAGTGGGGTGGGACTTCTGTGCTTGTAGTTTATCCTCAGGTAAATTCAGTCAGTGACTTCTCTGATTTGCAATTCTCTGAAAAGTTATTCAGAGTCAGTCCCAATTCAGACTCAAATAAAATTCAAGCTTGGATCAATACACAAATTATAAATACCTGAAATAAAATAGATTAAGGCTAGTTAAGAGGAAGAATTAACCCAAAATGAAAGGGAAAATATATAAAGCACAGACTGTAAAATGTTCTGACATTCTTCAAATTTGAAATTCTGTATTTATGCACACTTGTATTATGCACTTAAAAGCATGAACATGTTTTATTCTTTGCCAGGTTTGTTCTTCTACTTGGAAAACATTTATTCTGCTTCTTGTTTACACTGAATTTTGAATTAATGTGGCTGTTTTGGTTGAGCAAAAACAACCTTGACTTGTAATAGGCATCGTTTTATCGTGCCAAAGTATCTTGTGTGAAAACATAACACGAACACAGTTCTTAGAATTAAGCTAGTTAATAATTACTATATCAACAGGTCAAGGATCAAAAGTGAAATACTGATTAATACTGAATGCTAAAGCTATCTCGATGTATATAGAATAAGTCCAATCTCCACAAGTGAAATATCATGTTCTCTGCAAACATTTTTCACAGAGTAATAATCAGAATAAGCAACACCAGCAGTCTGCTTCTATAAGATATTACACTGTTGGCATTAATGAAGTATTTATTAGGTGCAATAATACTTATTCACCAATTACATAAACTAAGCCATGTTTTCTTAAATATGATAGAAATAAACAGAACCCCCAACTCAGAAACTCCAGTCTGATTTCCTAATAATTTTCTCAAACTAAAACTCCCTTCCCTGGTCCAGCTTTCCTCCAAGAGCACGCTCCTTCCTTTGCTTGGCCATCATCTGCCTGCTGCACTCACCAGCTTCACCCAGGACTCTGCTCTGCGGACTCATCTGGTGCCCCTTAGCTCCTTCCAACGCAATATCACTGAAAGCTAAAAATGCATTTGTATTTTTACATCTTAAATATAGACACCTTTAAAGAAAGAAATCCCAATTGGACATGCTGGTGCTGAACAGGATCTTCATCAAGCAGAAAATGTCATGGGTGAGCATGGTCAGAGTCTGAGCAGAGAAACACTACGTTTAGGATGCAGCTCTGCATGCTATAGAAATGCATGAGCTTGCAATGCGGGGAGAGACCTGTCTGTTTAATTTGGCTGCAGGAAGGATCCCAGAACAGGGACCTTTTTCAGCAGGTGTCTGTGAAGAGCTGGCAGCACAGATCTAAAACTGGGAAACCAGCTGATGGCACCTAAGAGACCCACCTAGGTCTCAGCTCCTCTCTCCTTCAAAAGTCTCACAGTCTACGTCACCCACATCACCTGTGACCACCACAATTTCTAGTGTTACCAATTAATCATTAGCACTAGCCTAATTAGCTAAACATGGTGCTTGGGGGTGGCTGTGCCTATTTCTGCTGCAAACACTCATTTGTAGTTTACCGCTGAATGAAGAGTGGCTTCAGTCTGCTTCTGCAGCGCGGGACATAGTCTCATTTGAACCATTTAAGATGTTTAATGTTTCACTTCATGGACTCAAGAGCATAACCGCAACACACTCTTTAACCTCGGCATGTTCATGTGAGCAGCTGGAGCAAGTCAAGTGTCATCTCCAGTTTAACTTCCTTGTGTTGTTTTAAATAGCCAAGACTCAGGATATAAATGACTCAGACTTAAGAGTTTATAATGCAGATGGCAAATATTTACAGGACTGAGGATACAATCAGGCAACAGTGTGAGAGTGGCAACACTGTGGATTTGTTGAGAACTGAATTGTGGAGTCTCTTCTACAAAAATCATGTTTCAGTCATTTTATTTCTGGATTAAAATTGAGGGTTTTTTAAATTCAATTAAAATATTCAGAGAAAATACTCTTTAAAAAACAACCAAGCAACCAATGAACTATTTCCTTTTTCATCAGAAAATTAGAAGTAGAAAAGACAGTAGTTCAATGCCACAGCAGCTAGCTGGCCAGAACACAGAGCCCTTCCTCAGTCTCAAGCATTGAACTGACATCCCACAGTCATACAGCCAAGTCATACCAGATCTGAATGTTGAATGGATAGGTTGGATGGCTACCCCAATGTTACACTGGATTTTAACTCTTCTCTATTTCTAATAAAAGCAATGTGGTATGTAGCACATTCCACTCAAACAACAAATCAACCCTGTGAATTAAGACTGCAAAACATTAGAGAAAAAAAAATCACATGTACTTGTTTTGGACTTCAGTCCTATCAGCAGCTATAAATAGGGAACGGTCTCAGCAAAGTGGGAAATGCACAACTGTGTAAACAGAGCTGAGCAGAAATGTGTGCATTTCCCACAACTGTTTGCCAAAGTGCCATTACTTCAGTACATTATTTACATATAAGAAGTAGCATATCTTGTGAGTCATGTGATGTTCCTGGACTCTTAACCTGATGCTTATCTGACAGCAGATAAACCAGCAATTGTGGATATAAGGAGTTTGGCTACTTGGTCTGAGAAAGCTCTTTTATTCAAAGAAAGACTCAACAAGACAAGAAAATCAGCTTCTGAGGTTGGTCTTTTCTGCTTCTTTTTCAGGTAAAAGTGTTAAAAGTGGGAGAGGTGGAAGTGTTGATTTGATCAGACAGGGAGGTTGGCGTAAATAAACAAATACCTGCTGCTTTCCCCCCCACTTCTCTGTTAATTTGCTGTTAGTGTCATGGGTCTGACATTTTAACGGGCAGATGATGAGGGTAGTAACAGCCGGAACCGTCAAGTCTGTGGCAGGAGGCTCCAGGTGCTTTGGTGTCCTTTACCCTGACCTCTGGATTGTCCCCTCAGCAGTTGGAGATCACATAGGTTGCCACTGGCACTGGACCAACACCGCCGCAGGGTGTTCAAAACTGCAGTCAGCCATGCAAATCTCAAAGTGCAGCTCTAGGAAAGTGAACTGAATTGCACCCGAAGCCTGGAAGAGACTGCGGGACCTATCTTGTCCTGTGCTTTGTGCTGTGCACAGAGCATGGACAAAAGATGTTAAGCAGTGAACTGGGTGTCCTCCTCTGTGGGGACCCCAAAAGAGAATTAACTAATTTCTGATGGCTAAAAATAGCATGTGTTGGTCCTTTCTGTACTATTTCTTATTGAAAATGCAAAACGTGCTGCAGGAGAATGACTACGCAGTTAAATGTATTGCAATGCTTTACTATTGTATTTTACTTCTAAATAATCTCATTTTAGACAACCCCAAAAAGGGTCTATAGACACCTCTGTGTCATGCTGGGATGGTCACCGAGTGACTGTACAACATGTAGAGACACATGGAAAGGCAAGTGCAAGGAGGTGGTTTGTACCCAGCTTACGCGGTCACCCCTGGGCAAAGGTGTAGGAATGAGCAGTGCTGCTGACAAGGAGAAGACATAATCTAAATCTATCCTGGTCAAAGGAAGAAATGTCAGCCTTAAAATTGCACAGTAATATTGGAGTGAGAATTAGCATTAGATTGAGTAAACTGAATGAGCTAAAATTATACATCAGTCTGGAATGAAACTGCATGTACTCTTTTCTCCTTAAAGTGTTAGCAGGACATCAAGGTGGAATTAAAATGTTTTAAATGTCAGTTGCTTGCATCTCCTGGATCCCACTGGGAATTTTCCAGTCATCAGAAATCCAGCCATTATAAACACACTTAAAATTACACCACAGATTGCAGCTATTTCTCTCTGGCTGATAATGCTGTCAGATGCCTTTTGTGCAAAGCATGTTATGAACAGAAGAAATAGAGCAAACACTTCTCAGCTGATTTCCTGTTCCTTTACCAGCACATTAACTGTTGGCAATAAGGTTGATACTTCAAATGCATTTTAATTTGTGCTGCAGTCGTGCCATGAGATTAGCAAAACTCAGATACTGAAGTTTACCATCACTCGATGTGCCTTTCCAAAGCACCAGTTCGCTTCTGCTGGGGAGGCTGGATGCTTCCTGGGCTGGGAGCTCCTCCTGCGCCAGGAGGCGGTTGGCAGCTAATCCTTGGTCACAGCTCATCAAGGCACCACTGATATCCTGGAGGTTTTGCATTTACAAATTACAGTTATTAATGTAACGCGCCTGACAGCTCACTGCTTGAAGCTGCGTACTGAAGAGTGACTACTCCTTCTTCGGCTTCCTCATGACACATGCGTCGTGCTCAGCTTCTTCCCTTCTTTCCTCCCTTTTCTCTCCCCGCTGATCCCAAGGCCAACCACAGCAACAAGAGACAAGCTGTGGCACAAACCAAGTTAATCATTAACTGATACAGTTGTGAGGTCAGTGCTGCAGGTAGCTGATCTTGCAGTGGTGCTTAAATCTTTGCATTCTTCCTCCTGGGATTAATCTCATTTTCCACATTTGCTTCTGGACGGTCAGTGTTTGTGTTCAGGTCTTGGGATCCTGAAGAAGTCAGACTGGTCTGCCAGACTGCCTCAGGCTCCCTGAGCAACTCTTCAATTGTTACATAAACTTCTCTTCACTCCTGCCATAACTAGCATACTTGTTTTAGTGAGCCATAGCAGCAAATCGTTGCATTCCTGAGAATTCTGAAAAATAAAGTTTCCAGGCTTTCCCAGCTGTAAAACAGAAATGCTTTTCTTCCCTATCTACACCTGTTTTTCTCTGGCAGAAATATGACTGTTATGCAGCAATTTTCTTTCCATGTTTTTAAAGTGACTGATTTTAACGTGGATGTATTTTCCCCTGAAAATCCTTTCAGTCAATATGCAATTGCACACAGCAGCTTGCTAAGCAGAAGAATTGTCTGAAGAACTTTCCACTGAGAGGTGTGTGTCTGTGCACGTGGGTGAGCGCTGTGGACAGGGAACATGGCTGCCTCCCATGTCGAGCCAAAGCAGTCTACTCTGTACCTGGCAGAGGGAAATGCTGGTGCAAAGCTGCAGTGAGGAGAAAATCACACAAGTGTGCAAAAACAGAGTCTGGGTACCCAGTTCCTGCTGTCTCAGCACAATGCAAAGAGGTTGCACTAGTAGATCATCTACTGATGGTGCTGAATTACAACCTCGCTTGCAAATAATGGATGCATTAGGTCTTGATACTTACTCCAGGTCATCCCAGCTCTGCTTTGCACCACCTGCCTGGCTTTTATTGCCTTTGCTTCTTTATCCCTGATTTGAGAGTTTCTCTGATTCAAGGAGTGGTCTTCCCTCCTTTCTCTCACCCAAGCCAGGGCTGGGTCGATGAGCCCGGAGGGAAGAACAGGCACTGAGGTTCCTGTAAGCCAATTTTTTGAATGACTCTGGACACTCCAGTGACCCTTCATTTCTGTGTAGAATAGTTACATTTCAAAAAGTATTTGGAGAGCTCTATCTCTTTTGGTGAACTGCTGTCTACCAGCCTGACTTCAAAGAAACAAGTTGGAGATTTAGAATGGTGATAGGCTGGAGATGAAAAAGAACAGGTTCTATTTTCAAATAAGTACATCATTCTGAAATACTGAAAACATCGTGGATTCAGTTTCTTTTTCAAATAAAAAGCTTTACAGCAGTAAGCTGTGTTACCAGCACACAGCTTACTGCTGTTGTTGATGACTTCTAGAGCTGAGATAGTGAGCCTTGGTTCAGAGCAACCCACGAAACGTGGCAGAGTAGGCAGAAAGCAGAATTTACATCTGGACATCTTTACAGCAGGACTTTTCCTACACTATTCATTCTGTTGTGTGCATCTCGAACTATTATGCAAGCTTATTTGGTTTTGTAATGTCAAATCAAACCAAGCCACGTACTCGGGGACGAACAGTAGAATTTGACAGCTCTGGTTAGCCCAGGACAGTTTCATTGCCATAGCTGTATAGAAAGAAGAAGTAAAGTGTACGATATTGATGTACTTTCCAATAATAATGAATATATTTCTAATCCCTCTGTGCCAAGAGTGATGTTTTCAAACAGGAACAAGGTGGACAAGGTTTACTTGGATGATCCCTGAGAGACTGAAACAGATCGGCTTAGCTGAAAAAAAAATGGTGCAGCTGATGCAGATGTTTCCTTCTTATAAATTTAACTGCAAAGAAATATGCAGGAAGGGGAAAAGTAAGATGAAACTGTGACACTCAAAACCAGTTTTGTATACATTTATTCTGGAAATGGGAGTATGACTTCTAAGCACAAGTGATTGAGATTGTCAAATGCTCTTCTGTTAGGAGCAAAGTGGACAATAAAGTAAAAGATCATGCTTAATCAAGCAATGTGTGAAATAATATATTTTCTTATAACAATAGCAGTCTGAAAATAATAAGCAGGAAGTCTTAAGGAATTTTGCTGTGAATAAAATACATTTTTGTTACAACCACATATTCAGAAGTTAAAAAAAGCGGGTGGAAGCTTTGAGTCTGCGAGAGTAAACAGGTGCTTTTGGGTTTATTATGGTTAATAGGTCTTCTATCTTAGTTAAACTGTGTTCTTATCATCTACGTAACACTGAGGAATCTAAGGCAACTGAGATGCTTTATTTCTTACAAAATAAACCAGTATCTCAGTCGTACCTTAATCCAAGTACTTAAGAACAAGAGGAAAGGAGATACTGAAAACTACATATTTTAAAAATAGTGAGCATAAATTTTTAAATTTTTTATAGATATCCTTCCCAATACAAATAAAGATCAGGGATAGTTTTGGAATTCCTTTTGAGGTGGATATTAACTGTTGATTTCCATCAGTTCCCCTACAGGGACCATCAAGGCTTCACAACTACTAATCTTGCATTGTGAATAGAAGGCAAATGCTTTGCATGTGCAACAAACAACCTGAAATAAAATAAAATTACTGACTTCAGTTCTACATTATTCTCAAGGGGCAAATGTACTGTGTAAGCTGGGCAGGCTTCCAATCATATTTTTAGAAAAATGAGATATTTTAGGTGGCCTACACAAGGCAGCATTATTCATAATGCAAATTAAAATATTACACAGTCACATCTATATCAATATTCATTAACGTAAGGCAACTGATTTTCTGAGATCATTGCTTCATCGACTGGCAATGGACATTAAATGTTCAACTTTGTTTTCTGCCAATTCCTCCTGCCACGATGCCTAACTATGAAATACACCACGAAGACAATGTTTTGGCTGAACTGACTCTTAATCAATTTATGTTCTGAATCATGAGTATTGATTGTACTTAGTATTTTTTTCTTGATAAATGTGCACAGGATAATTAAGTCAGATTTCTCGAATCAGTGTGGCCATGGCAGCTTTTCAGCTTTTGAGGCACTGCACAGTTGAAGACTTGCCGGTTTTTCCTGGTCAAAAGGGACCAGAACCGTGTGTAAAACTGTTTTACACATTTCAAAGCTCTTGTTGCTTAGAAGACATTTCTGTTTGCTTCTTCTGAATGTTTTCCATGTTTTTTGTGATGTGATTGAAATTGAATTCAAAATCAAGAGGATGTGAAATAACAGCAAACTTTTTAATTGGACTTTCTCTTTTTGCTAGCAGTCACTTGCAACACGTTAACCATTTTGGGCTGCTTTTGAAGAATAAGCAGACTTTTTTCTGAGTTGTTGTTTAGATGGTTTTTTTTTAAAGTTAAACGACCATCTCTGAATCCATCAGTGTCTGTATTGGTAGATTCATGAATCTTCATCTGTATGAAACTTCCTCTAACACATTTTTCCAGTTGGCTAGATTTACTGGAAAATGAGTTGTATACAATCTACTTCTGTGCTGAACATCTGCATGTGTGCATGATATGACTCAAATTTCTAAAGTGGAGTTTACTTGAGATTTAGAGAATCTTTTTGATGCCGCATACCATTCATTCAGACAATGTTTTCCACAGTAGCAGCATGGTTCCCTCATTTTTTCAACATACAAGGTAAAGATAAATTTTATCTGCCTTGCAGAGCTTCAGACTCACTCAATGCTTTAAAAGAAAAATTGTCTTTGTTCTGATTTATGGGCAATCACAAGTAACACAGATACTCCCCTTGGGACATTTCTACTGAAGTGTAACCACATTGAGGTTAAGCATCCTCCTTGTGTGCCATCATATTCTTGTGGGTGCTGTTACAAGTCAGGGATTACAGACTCGGGAGCTGGATCTAAAGCAAGCAAGCATAAGTATTTATTGCGATAGAGAAGTGCAGACTATCTGCTGAGTAAGCTAGTACTTTTTGCATTATGCCAGATTTAAAGTGACAAAAATCAGTCCCAGCAGCAAGTCTTAGGGCACTCCATATTAACCTCTCTGTATGTCAAGAATTAGATCTTTTTTCTTCTCTTTTGTTTTCTCTATCTCATGAATAGTTTTTAATCCATGGCAGAAATTTACCTTTTACTCTGTGGTTTTCAAATTTCCATAATAAGCTTTGGTGATAGATTGTGTCATAAGCCTTCTAAAAACTACAACTGAATGATCTCCTTAGGTTTGCTGTTATTCTCTGTTAACTTTTTTTGCTGGCATTGAACAGATAGATCAGTGGAGCAAGATTTTTAACCTCTCCAGACAAGGGGGAATTTTTCCCTATTTCACAACTTTGTAAATGTTCTGGAGTTTTATATTTACATTTATCACCTCCTCTGAAACACTGGGCTTGACGTAGCAGTAGTTGCTTCTCAATAATTTAGAGTAGGAAATCTGAAAATGTCCAACATATAAGTACTTTCTTTCTGAAGGGACAGATTCACATCTCAGCTATGTAGATGAACAGAAGCAGGCTGTAACAGTGCTACTGTGATTTTTGGTAGCTAAAAATCTGGTTGTATTCTTTGGGAGATAATTTTGGGAAAGAAAGTAACTGTGCAGCATGTCATCTGCAACTGAAGTGTGATCCACAAGCCAGGATGGTACCAGCTCCCCACTGAGAGCTCAATAACCCAAGTTGCGTTTCTTGTGTTAGAACAATTCCTGATCCGTTGTATTCCCACTGAGGTGCATGAAAGAAGAGGAGCCTTTTCCTCTCTTCTTTTTAAGCAGTGCTAAAAGCTGTTTTTTCTTGGAGTACTTTGAGGGAAGATAAAAGACAGTATGTGTTGTATCAATCAAAGAGGAAAGCACACAGCATGGAGAAGCTACTCCAGCACCAAGCAAAAAGTTGAAGGATAGCTGGGGAATTATCCTAAAAGTTTTGGGAATATTTAGAAGAGAATACACAGTCAAATGCTTAGTGATGTGGAAGCTAAATCATCTCCAAATGTTATTCTGACTTATTTTGTCTAGGCTTAAAGATTTGAGGTCCTGGTTTTGGTTTTGTGTTGTGGAATGGTCTTGTCTTCTGTGTCACAAACTCCTAAAACTGGTCTTATCTAATAATCTAGTTTTATGAGGGAAAGTATTATGATCCAGCCTTGAATCTTAGCCAGGTTTTATTTATACTATCCCATGTACAACTAGCAGGTGGTGGGTTCAAAAGCAAACTGGAAGGAACAGTTTTTCACAGGTCATGTACTTACGCAGTGGATCTTGTCACCAGATGTTCCGAATGCCAAATGTTTACAAGGTTGCATAAAGTGCTTAAACACATTCAAGGAAGAAAAACCTCTGGCTAGCAATGAGAAACAAAAGCACCCCTTTTGACTGAGACTCGAGTTTTTGTTGGCTGGAAAGTTTTACATGTATTATTCATTATATGATTAGCCTGCTCTTCTACTTTACTTTTACAACCTCCCCTGGCATTTGTTGAGTTACCTCTGGTCAGACTCAGTGTGGCCGTTCTTGTATATTCTTCTTCTGTAAAATTTCTGTTATTTAATGGAAGATGATATTACTTCTCTGCAGTTAACATATTCTTTAGTCATACCTAGTAGAAAAGTAATTTTGAACCACATTACTGTCTGAGGTGTTCATTCCTGTAGAAAAAATGTATTTGCTCAGTTTAGTGGTGATTTACTTAGTAACTGTGTAAAGAGGAACCTTGAAAAATTAAATCTATTTAGAAATTAGCAAGGAAAAAAAGCTTAGATGTAAATTATCAAAAGGGGTAAGCTGAAAGATATTCTGAAAAAAAGTGTGACAAAAAGAGACTTGACTGCAGGGTTCAAACCAACAATTTTTTTGAACAACATGTGCGGATCCAATACATGACTATTGCAGGTTCTATGAATACAATGGATAAATGCTTTGTTGCACTTTTAAAAGCAAGACTACAACATTACAAACGCAAGAGATTCCCAAAATGCACTATTGCAACTACAACAGTCACAAAATGCACTATCACAGCCCACAGGCAATTCGTGACAGCTCGCAGATAATTCACAGAATTCACTATTACTGTTCATAAGCAATTCGCAACAACTCCCAGGCATCTCGCAACATTCACTATTACAACTCACACAGGTGATTCATGGAACACAATATCACAACTCACAAACAACTCAGAATACCACACGCGTGTTGGTCAATCAAACTTAAAGCCTGCCAAATATTCACTTATCCCTCCAGGTAAGGGCTTCCACGTATGTTACCTTGGCTGGCATACCGACCAAAGGGGAAGGTTCTCATCACTCCATGGCTGCAGAAGTAACTCCCAATTTCTAGCATGAATCTTAGTGTTGTTATTCCCTGATGTATGTGACAGCAGGCAGGAGTGTGCCTGAGTGGATTAGACCACCTGGGTTGTTTGTCTTTAGCAACGTTTGGCTTTATCTTTATTTATTCATGGGTGATGTTCCCTTCTGTGTGCTCTCTCTCTTGCATATCTTTGTATTGTCTGGGTCTGTTGAAATCAAATGGAAACCCTCCAGCTTACATTTGTCTTACTTTTAGGCTGGTTTCATTGGGAGTCAGGGCATCTTATTTTGTTTGTTGGGGGATTTCAAGGCTTAACTCAGGTTTCGGTTCAATAAGTGATGCAGCACTGCCTTGTATATTTTTGTTCCTACCAGACAACTCGGGGCTGAGCTATCTACACAGTTCCCCATGGGTCATCTCTGCAGAGACAGGGCCTCAAGGCAATCCAAGGCTGAGCTGCTCTTGCAACCCTTCACATGTCGCCCGGTGCATTACCAAAACTTGTTTAAACTATGAGCTAGACCGATCCTTACATGCAGCGTGCCAGAGACACTTATAAGATTCAAAGGGTTAGTCTAGCACAAGCAGCATTGAGATTCTGACTGCAAATGCACATGGTGCCTGCCATCTTCCCAATCTCTACTTATTCAAGGCAGCTTCTGAGCTCTCTCCACGGTACACTCCTGGTTTTTGAAGTACTATATTATTTTGAAAAACTGAAACTGTCTATGGGGAAGGGGGGAGTGGAATGCAGTAGTGAAGGGAAGCTGCAGTGATGAACGCTAATGGGTGGTTTGCTGGAAATTGCACTGAGTGTAACGCCAACCCCAAGATCAGCTTTGCATCCTCAGACTGTGCAGTTTATTTTTGGGTTGTTTATTTTTGTACCTGAATTGCATGGCCAGCAAACATTGCCTGTGGTTTACAAAGTAAACCAAGGTCCTATGAAAAATGCTGAGCTGTATAGTCAAGAGGTAAAAGAGTCTGAGGGACTTGTTTTCTTCCTGGTTTTCTAGGATTTTAGGGTGATCCCAGATGTATAACAGCCATCAGATGAACACAGTAGCGTAGCTCTGCAGTGATGCAGATTGCTTAAGGGCAACAGCACAACCTGGTGGTTTCATGTTATTCTAATGCATCAGATCAGGTATCTGCATAAGAAAACACAGCACTTTCACTTCCCCAGAAACCAGCTCATTGTCTGCACAGAACTGAAGCTGTTTTTCAATAATGCGTTTGTAAGATACTTTTACAGGAGGTTTTCAGAATAAACAGAAAAAAAACCTAGACTGCAAGGACATATGCAAAAAGATAAATTAATAGGTCTCTTCCATTCCAACACCCATGATTCTGAAACCTCGAGGCGCTGTTGTGATGAGCCATTTCATGTGGTTTTGTGCTGGATGTCTGTATTTTTGTTCTGAGATAATAGCTAGAGGCATAGAACTAAAAGGAAAAGCTTGCAATATGCCTTATGCAAAATTTGAAAAAGATGACAAAAGGAAAGTGTGTGCAGGAAAAAATACAAGTTCGTCTTGCTGCTTCTTCTATTATGATGAACCCAAGCAAAGTATATGATACATTTACAAAGACTGAATATTCAAACACCAATAATAATATTTATTCTCTCTCTTCTGTGTCTTCAGGATATGTGACGTTGGTCACAGTGTATCTTCTGATGTGGCAGTGAAATGAAATGGGTGCCAAATGTGTTCAGACAGAATTTTCAAATAAAATTAATTACAAGTTCTGTTTTCCTTGGTTCTGAGGAACAGGCTGTGTTATTACTAGCAATGCAGCTGGCACTGGTATGGTTGCTGGACAAAACTCTTGCAAACTACTTATTCAGTTCATTTAATGATCACATAGAGTGGGACAAAAGCCACTTGCTGTCACTAGAAAGGCAGTGCCAGTCCAATGCTGGGGCTGGGCTTGAGACTGTGCAAGCCTTTTTGTCTTCAGGCTATGTCCAAAACACAGATTCCTCAGTCCTGCTTAACTTGACAGAAGGAACCTTTGGTTTCAGCCTGTGTGGGGTTGGACCTGAGGGAAAAGGTATCTTAAGAGACACTTAACAAGGCACTGAAAGACTGAAGTACTTTGAGCCAAAAACTAACATTATTTTTATGCAGTGAAGATTCTTATAAGACTGTCACCACAAGTAAATGCTAAGGTTTCTCATTGCTTCATATTTGTACTTTAGTTCTGTTAGTGGCAGAAGAGTGATTTACAAGCTCGGTCCAAGAAAACACTACGTAGCATTAACGCATTTAAACTTATGCTGAAGCTCACATTTCAGTTTCATTTACTGTATTGTGATTGAATATATATGAAATGTAAAGTGTGCTGAAATTTATGAAAATTATTATTATTATGCTTTAGTTTATTACAGAGGACATACATAATTACATAAATAGGAAAAAATATTCTGAAGACCAGTGAAGATATTTTTGAGAGATTGTACAAAGAGTTTTGGAAAAGGGTAGAATGTGGGGGGGGAGGGGGGGAAGAGAAATAATAGTTTTCCCTGACTGCTGAATTGGAGGAAGAAATGGTCAAAGAACAAATCTGTTGTTCACAGCCTTTCCCTAAAGTCCACGGAAGCACAGGGAGGTGATGTGGTTCAGATGCCAGAAGCATGGTCGGTTCCGCCATAGGTAGTCATAACTAAGGACAGAGAACAAACATGTCTGAGATGAAATGCCTTTGTGCCAGCTTCCCACACATCCTGCTGTGCAGCGGACGAACTCCAGTATGTTTTTAGTCTTGCTAAAAGTTATTGGTGAGCACAATGATATCTGGTTTACCTGCTTTGTATTTCTTTTCATCACACACTAATTATCACCCATGAGTTCAGACCTCGGTTTTTGCTTTGCACACGAAGTAGATGTCAGTGTTGATTACTGAATGGAAAGCCCCAGATCAGCTGGGTTCAGCTGATGTGTCTATCAGCCTCGGCTGTGTAGTGTCTGGGGCAGCATGGACACAAACCACAGCTGATGGGATCAGTCCTCCACTCTGCTTCCCCTACTGTTTGCTGAAGTTATGCCATATTTTCATGTTAGCAAAAATAATGTGTCAGCAACAACTTAATACAGTACTTGGGGACATCTGCCAATCTTGACAATTGAGTATCAAACACCCAACTTGGAGAATAAGCCTGTACCCAGTTTTCTTGCTTGGGTAAGAGAAAGATCTCCTTTTTCCATGTTGAGCGGAGGGAATGTAGAGAGGGTCTGTGTTGTTTTCACAGTGCCATTTGTGCCACCAAAGTGAATGCTGTATCAGCATTTATAGTACATTTAGAGGGTAAATCATCTTTTACTCAGAGGAGTAACTATTCTGTACTGCAAATTCAATGTGTTCCCATATGTGTCCACCAAATTGTGTTCTCATTGCTACAATTTTTGTATTAAATTATTTAGGTCAGCTTAAATTTGGAAAGCAACAAAATAAACACCATTTTGGGCTCATTTACATGTCTGTGATTATTGTAAAATAGTTTGCTTCCTAAATTAAAGTGATGCAAGCATTCTGCCAGGAAAATGAGCAGCAATAATTTTTGTTAAATTTTTGAAAAGCTGGTTGTAACACTTAGTCATTAACCCAAGAATAGTTGGATGACTGGAAAACAAAAAATACAGATTACTTTTAGCATACACTGTATCTGTGGAGGCTCAGGTTCAAAATTTCATCATTTTCCTTTGAACTAAATAGTGTTTGAGTCTTTGCCTAATGGTTTTACTATATACTGCTGCAGATGTGGGTAACACACTTTGGCACTATACATCTTTAGAGCTGTTAGCGTTGGTATATCAATATCCGTGATCCGGTGATTAAAGACCGCCTAATAGCATGCATTGTCAGGACATGGAGTATTGCATTAAAAGTCATTAATAGCTCTATCCTGTGCACTGCCATGATGTAATATAGCAGCTGTCCCATGGAGAAACATTTAAGGCATCCTGTCAAAAGTAGACAGGCTAATAACTGCAGTAGGCGCCAGCATGTTGCATCGTGACAGCACTGGAGTCCTTCCTGCGAACAGCGCTACAGTAATGCCAAAAGTATCGTATATAGTGCTAAAAGTCCATGCATTAACAGCTCCATTTTTTACTGACATTCTCTTGTATGCCATGCCAAAGATTTATAGTAAATGAGTTAATGTGAGCCAGGATCAGGCTTATATCGTGCAGCTTCAAGGCACCGTGGGGACAACAGGAGCTAGCAGGCAGATGCTTGAGCTCCAAAGTCTGAATGACTTGTCCTCATTGCCTTCCCTCAACCTACCTCTTATTTTTGTTGCTGTTGAGATGCCACCTCCTGCCAAAAAATCCAGACTTCATTTCTGGCTAACCCTATCTCAGACAAACTCCTCTCCATTCTTCAGTCCTATATGGGTATATGCTGTACGTGCTGACAAATGTTTTTTTTGTGGTTTTCAGTGTGTGTCCCATCTTTCTGCTTAATGCCAGTTATCTTAAATTGAAAAGCTTTGTGGATTTGTTTTGTTTCGGGTTTTTTTTTGTTTTGGTTGTTTTGTTTTGGTTTTTTTTTCTCTAAAACTGCTCATAGCTGATCCCTTTGCACATCCCATTAGATGAAAAGTTCTGTTCATGACTGACACTCCAGCCATGGAATGAAGACCCAGTACAGCTCTCTGAGAGAAATGTTTGCTCTCTGTATAAGTCAAG
>NW_010187415.1:79483-102547 GCF_000695765.1 Mesitornis unicolor | reverse complement strand
TTTCCCTACAATTACTTCAAAGAGGTTCCCTACAATTCAGATTCAAAGATCTTTAGCCCATTAATGAGGCAAAGGAAACATAGGTTTCTAAAGCGCCATGAATCAGTAAGTGAAAGATGGTCTTCAGATGTTTGCTATGGCAAATGCTGGTTATCATCACTGGATTGGGCATTCACTGTGGTGTCACTACTCTTTCCAGCAGCTATCTGGTGTTTTACTATGCTTGGAGACCCTCACACCCAGTATTCAAGCAAAGCTGTTGGCTTTAGCAGAGTGTATTTTCCCTGTTCAAGATCTTTGGGTGAGGATGAGGGAATATATCTGTCTTTCAGTTACTTTATTGAATAAATATCTGTCAGGGCACAGGAGGCTCTTCAGTAGCCTCTGCTGTTGAATCTGTGTATGTAACAGAAATGCTACACTGGAAAGTTCCTGCTTCATACCCATAAACCCTTGGACTCCTGGCTCATATTTTGCCTCAAGTGCAGCATACTAGATGGACAGTAACACTCCTGTTGAACAGCCCTTTGATAACTCATCCTATAGCTATCCCATATCCAGAACGCCAGAGATGCCGAAGGAAGAGCTTGAAAGTCTCTCCATCTGCTTAAGGCAGGAGTTGTCCCCACGCTTAACTTGCATTGCTCAGGGGTAAAAAGCTCTTAGTTCAAGAACAGACTCCAAAGCCCATGTAACCAGAGCTCAGAGCTGCTTATTGATCCTATTGACTCTTTATTTGATCATCCAAAATAAATGCTTGTTTATATTTACTCTGGCTCAGCTCTGAAGGCTGTTTGATTCTGGCTGTGCACGGTCCCATTTTTTGCTTGCTGATCAGATGGTTTTTGAGTTTGTTTGCAGAGATGAGTTGTACATGTCTGGGTGTGCATATTGGGACGGGAAAGTACCCACAGACACCCCTTGGCTGTGACAGCAAGTAGGACAGCCTGGGGAGAGGAACAGAAGAGCCAGTTCTCAGGATCCAGTGGTGTGCACACTGCAATGCTTCTTATTTCTTTATTGCTTTTCTACATTTTTTTTCTTCTTCCGCCGCCCCACCCTACCCCCTCCTAGTTTGGATAAGCTCTAGACTGATCCCACAGACTGAATTAGGTGCTTGACATGAACTAAATCCCTGCTTTCCAGGCACCCATTGCTGAAATATCTGTCTCAGCACTAGCTTAAAATCATTTGCATGGTGAGATCACTTAAGCCTGAAAAAGCAATGATTTGGGAAGCACAGAAAAGACCTGGATCCATTCACTTACATTCCCTTTGGTCAAACATCTTGTTTTCTGTCTGTTCTACTATGATTATCTCAGAAACGTTTGATAATTTTTGTTCTTTGCTTATCTTCTCTTGAAATAGCTTCCAGGTATCTCTATAAAGCCCTCTGATTTAGCCCCTTTTCCTATTTCATGCACCGATACTTGTGCATACATCAATCTTCTACAGATTTTTATTGATTTTATTTTGCTGTTTCACAGCTGCTATTAACATTTACTAGAAAAAACTATTTGTTAGAACATCCCTGCACATTCATTTTTTCCACATTTAGAGTGTAGAATAAAAGGAGAAGGAGAGAAAGGACAGCATAGGGGGTGTTAGCAAATTGCCTTTCACTTTTCATGTGGGTAAATCCTAAACACTGGTAAATGCCCTTTCACTTGGGAGGACAGTTCATATTTGATATAAATACAAGTGTACTTAATCAGAAAGGCACCACCACAGGCACCTGCGTTTCTTTGTGCGACATTCAAAACCTTTGATGTTTTCATCAGCTGGTGATGGGATTTTTTTTTGCATGAACACGAAAATTAAAAAATCAGTTGAATGTTTTCACTGAGCAAGTCTTAGCCGTTGCACTTTATTCCTCCAGCGGCACTGGGAAATAGACTGACATTTTATTAAAGCTGTGTTCCTGCAGGATAGGCAATGAAAGGAAAATCAGGTAAAACTCACTTAGCAGCGCCTGCCTGCCTACTGGTGAGTTTTCTTCCATACAGATGAGTCACTGCTTTGGCAAAAATGAAGGCATGTGGGTTTGTGCCATGATCTGTGCCTTCTGAATCCAGTTCCAGACTCAATCCTCACTACAACCTTTATTATGATTAATTATTGTGCACAAAAGATTCACAGCTGTGGTCGTGTCTCCAACACAAGGCACTGGCAGCTCCAGGGCAAATCGCTCTGATGTGGCTTTCCTCCCCTGTGGTACGTCTGCCAACTCAGGAGCCCAGGAGTAGTCTGCATTAACTACGTTTGGTTATTACCTGTGAAGACTTGAAGAAAATGAGGCCTCTGAATCCCAGAGGCAGAATTCTGTTTACTGTGGCAAATGGATGGAAATCTTGCTTTTATTCAAGATTACCATAAAAAATATTTTCAATTTTAGTAGTATATTGAGAGAAAACCTGCCACACAGCAGATATAAAACTGAGGGGTTTAAAACAAACCAAGAAGGATGGTGTTTTGAAGTTCTGGGTGTCTGAATGCAATTCAGTTTTCCTTGTGATCTTGAGCACATCTCTTAATTTCCCAGTATCCCTGGGTCTGATAACTTAAACAGAAAGTCCTTCAGGTTGCAGGCTGTCTTTGTGCATTTTGTACTGAACTTGCCTTGGGGCAAAAGTGAAAGAATCAGCTGAGAATCACATCGTTCCTGCAACGGCTAAAAATGCCTCTTCTCCCCTGCTGAGGTTCGCCAGGTCTGTCCGTGGTGCCATGTTCTCTGTTAGTGCACTGAGGTTTTCCTTCCATGTATCAACCTGCTGCAACCCTTGCTAAGGGAAAATCCTTTTATGGATTGTTTTCGATGTTAAAATGCTGCTACATGATAGGGGGAAAGGTACTGGGAAAAGTCAGTGTTGTTTCATGCTTGTATGATTTCCTTGGTGAAAACAAAGGCTAGAGGAAGAAAAGGTAAGTTTATAGGGTCGGTTACTCCACAAGGAATCTGTACAGATTCTACATGAGCAGAATGTACTGTTAATAAACTAATGAAGGTTACTGATGAAGAATTCTTCTAACTCTTTTATAAAATAATATTTCCTAATAGTTATACATGATTAATGTTTCAAAGACACTGTCAGAATCAAAATGTCCTTAGTCTTTTGACTTGTATCCTTGAACTTCATATTGAGCATGACATTTTGAACCTCATATTACCTTTATGATAATGTTTAGTTAACATATAGACATATAGCAAGACCTGAGGGAGTCTACTGTGCTTTACCAGTAAGCCACCTGTTCTGACAACTCTGTTTTTCAAGCAGACGGCACTGTGATGAATTACCTGATATTCACCAATCATGGCATCATCCTAAAAAATTCACACAGGTGTTTATAATGACATTTTCATGATTATACAACACTTGCACATCCGCAGAACGAAGGGGCTTTCTGTTACAAGTCATTCAGCCTGAGAAGTTTGCTTCTCTGATGGGACTACAACAGTGCTCAGCAGTGGTTGAGCTTTCATAAGTGTAATGGTCTCTGGGCATGACCCTGCAGCAGAGGTGAGCACGTGCCTGCGAGTGTTGTGGTAACTTTTTCCCAAAGTAATATTTCTCTCATGAAACACATAGGTAAGGAGATCAAATCAGCTGTGAAATACAGAAAATAAAGGGAAAATAGTTTAAAAATATTTTTCAGTTTTGCCCTGATGCAGTCTAGAGAAGAAAACTAAAACAAGCAACCTGATGTTGACCAACATCGACGCTCTCTTCCTCCTATACTTGAGCAAAGCTATTGGAAAGGTGCAGCCCTGCTGACTTCGTTGCACATGGGCCTCAGTAACCTCTCAAATCTCCTCTTCCACAGGCTTCAGACCCACACAGAGGAATGACAGAGCAGCAGGGGATCTGAAGTTTTCTTTCATGACAAACACCCAATTATTTCCACTAAAATCCACAGTTGTGACATATTCAGGTGCTGTAACCCATTTATTGTAGAGTGGACAGGCACACGCTGAACTTGTTTCTTCTATAACATCCCACCTGCAGATCCCAGCAGGTCCTGATGCAAGGCTCAGTTCTTTCATTCCTGATTTCAACATGCTGCATGAAATTGAAATCTGAAAACTGCTGTTGCTTAAGCTGAACCTTTGAGCATCTCTATGGCATTTTTCATTAGAGATGTGCATCTCTCTTCAGGATGCAGAAACTGAAAGATGGAGAATCATATTAATAAGGCCTAAAATAAAGGGTGAGAATTAGGAATTGGGAAGAGTTCCCATCTTCCAGATACAAATTCTACTTAACAGGTTCAAATGATCTTATTTATCCATCAGACTTCTTAGTTATTCACAGAGTTTCATTATGAAAGGATATATGATAGTGAACTTCACACTGCTGTTGGTAGGTGATTATTGCCAGGCTTTGTTATACATATATCTTTAAATAATTTTGAACAATTAGAGCTTTACTATCTGTAGGAAAGAAAAAGGAAACAGAAATGAAAACCGGTTATATTGTCAATTAATTAATCTTCTGCAGAAATCTGTGAAACCTAACATAATTTAATGAGCTTTATCATGCTCACACAAGATTTCAGCTCTTTGCTCACACTCCGATTTTCTCTCTTTTCTTACAAGCTAAACACCAGGCTATAATACTATAATGCAAGACATATTGTACACATATTAATAATTTTTTATCTTCTTTATTGAATCTGATCCCTATATGACACAGAATACCAGGAGTATGGTAAGAGTATCATAAGGAATTAGGAGTAAGTGAATATTCAAAAGAAATAATAATAATAACAGGAACAACAAAAACTACTATCTTTTAACTGGTTGTATTTTCTCATTGGCTCTGATTTCTCCAAGAATTTTCTAAAAGTACAGCCTATAATAGTGCTAATAAAGATTAAATTGTACCAACGTGTTAGTGTAATAAGGAAAGAGGTACAGCAGATCATAATTGAAGTGATAAGAGGAAAATATAATAATGTCTAATGGCTTATATGAGTGTTAGTGTATTCTCTATACTTTATAAATTGGTATCCGTTTTCCTAGTATGCATGTAAAACACCATTTCCTAATATGATCAAATTATCCTTCAGATCTATTGCTGGGAACTTGTGCTAATCCTGGAAGCTCCTCTGGAGTGAGGCTCCTTTGAATAATCAGAACAACAACAGACTTTCAGAGGGATCTGACCACCAGCTACAATCACTTGTAGCAACATTTCAACTCTCTCCAGGTTTATTTTGAGTGTCCCTTGTTTACACTCATGGTTATACACAGGTGGTGTGTGCAGTACAAAGTATGACATTTGCAAAAGATACACAGAGAGAGGAGAAAGGTGTAACCCTTCTGGGCCGCTGTATTTGGGTATGGAAAGATGCTCTGCAAACAAGGTACAGTCAACTTAAAAGTAAAGGCAATGATTTATTTCCTAACGTATACAGTAGAAAAACATGGATTCAAGCTCCAAAACGGAGCATCAGTAGCTCCTTGCTGCTGCTGAGCTCCCGTCTTCTGTGATTTTTACCTGAAGATTTCACAGCTTGTAGCTTTGGTGTTTTTCCCTCTGAGTCCTTGAGCTGTTAACTGTCCCCATCTCGGCAATCTTACCCCTGCCTGCAATTTCACCTTTCGCATCCCGTACAGCTTGAGTTTACTTGTTTTCCTCACAGCTTTTTTAACAATGTAGCAGTTTTCTCTGAGGTTTGTGCCAAGGTTACATAGATGCTCAGTGTGAAAAATCAGCCAGGGATCAGAGATAGCTGAGCCCCGCCCGAGGGAACTTACCAAGGCCAGAGTTTAAACAGAACCTCCCCATCTTTTCTTACAAATGTCATTGCATATAATTTAACTATAATTTGCTTTTTGATTTTCCTCCCAGCAATTAAAAAAATAAGAATATTTCCTACTTTTACATACTATTAGCATGTAAATATTTCCTCACACATGCACACACTTCCTATGTGATATCCTTTATTTTGAAGTGACATTTGCAAAGCTCTTCAGCCCAGCTAACCTTACAGGACCCCAGAGGCTCTTTCTGAGGCTGTAGGTGGCTTGGAAGGGCAGGATCAAATCTGGTGAGTGGGGCTCTTCACGTGCAAGTACACCTTGAAAGCTCAGAGGACACCATGGGAGAGAGCTACATGTTTTCCGCTAGAAATATTTGAGATATGTCTTTTTCCAGTTTCCTCTCTCATAGATTTCTCAACTCTATTAGGTTCATCCTGAAAATAGCACAGGATGTGCAGAATTTAGGATATTCATAAGTGTAAACCTCTGCTTATGCTTAGGTAATATCCTGAGGGGCAGTTTAAAAATGAACTAAATCATAACAAAATTGTTTGATATTTCTATAAGACGTATTGTTTAAATTCTCTAAGCTTCTTAGCCTACTAAATGTCAATCTTTCCTAGAGCTGGCTTTTGGTTTCATTTCTTAAGAGACTTGGATGTCTCTGGTACCAGAATTCCTATGTCAGTGTGTCATTTATTTTGTATGCATATATAATAATGAAAAGACACTTTTATATTTGATGGTGATTTTTAAGAATCTTTCCTTAAATAGATAATTACATAACTTCAAAAAAACCCCCAGCAGTATTGATGGGTAGATAGATGGATAAAGATATTTAAAAGTACCAGTATAAGTACATCTATAGATATGTATATATGTATAACAGCTCCTGTATATATATACACACTCTCATATATATATGGTGTTGCATATACTGGTTTGTACCTCTTTTTCTTTCAAGCTTCCAAAGGAAAACTGAGAAAATGACCACTCTGCATGGAATTACTAAAGGCATTAAATGTATTTAACCTCTAATTTTTGCACAGGTATTTTTAGTAAGCTAAGTAATAACTAAAATAAGCATTTCCTCTTACAGCACAGAGTTGTGAAACTTTAATTTATATGTTAATTTTTTTAATTAAAGGAAAAAATTATAGAAGAGAGCTTAGTTTTCTTAAAAAGTACAACATAATAGTTTAACATTTGACTAAAGTATAATAGTCAAGAAGTGTAATAGTCTAAACAGTCTGTCCTAATGCCCCCTTTCCCTGAAATCATGCAGGTGACCCAAGGCTGAAGTCAGTGTTTCCTCCCACCCGAGGAATGGCCCGAGACAGTTGATTCACTCATCCCAGGGTCACCTTGTCAGAGTCCATAGACATGTTCCACATTTTGTGTTCAGTAACCGCGCCTGCCTCAGAGCAGGAGGCTGTTTCAGGTGCCCTGGGCACTGCGAAGGGGAGCAGAGAGGGATGAGGAGAAGGGAAGGGAGCAGTGGTGACAGCAGATGTAGGATAACACAGCCAAAGCTAGAAAATAGATGAAGCCAAAATTAGCATTTTTTGTGTTTTGAACCTCCTGCTGTTTCTTTGCTGCTGAAAGCAGTGATGAGGGTTGAGAATACAACTGTTAGTCATCAGAAATACCTTATTTTTAAAAAGTGGCCTCCAACAAGATTTTTAGCTTCAAATGCATTCCTTTGATGTTATGGAAATCAAACAAATATGTGTCACCTGGCTATATGGGTTGAAGAGGCATTAGAGGAAGCCAAAGAACAGGCATGTCGGAGAACATTGCAAACTGCCTTAATTTAAAGAGCACAACATAACATTTCCTGCAGGAAACTGCACTTTAAAAGTTTCGGTCAGCAAGAGTTGCCACTAGGGTTAATTCCAAATTAATCCTATTTTGTTATTAAATATTTCTATTTACATTACTGAGATAACAATTTTGGCTAAGAATTCTGAATTCCCAAATAGCAACTATTGGACACTTCCATTATGAAAGCTGAGAGATTTATAACCTGGTTTAGGTTCAGATTAGAACATAGTCTTTCCAGTGGATAGGTCCCCACAATGTACCTTTCGAATGTCTGATCCTAAAGGTAGACTGTAAAATTACTGGGAGAAACTAAATGACTATGCTTTTGAACTTTTCTCTATTAAAGCACTACTTCACATGCTAGCCTTTAAAAATAATTTGTAGTCTCCATGTCAAAGTCTATAAGCTTCATACTTAACTTTTTATTTCTGCTTTATTCCTGTTCTATGCATTGCCAAATATTGCTTTTCTGTAATTGAAACAGAGCTGTAGTGTGATTATTAAACAGAGGGAAAGTAATTCTCTTAATCTCTAACAGGGGAAGCAAAGGCTCTCAGTAGAAGAAAACCTTAAATTGTTGAAAAGTCCCATTTTTTCAGAGCAGAGGTAGAGCGCAGATGCTACTGGGGTCCAGCAGCCCCACCAGCAAGGTGTGACTCTGGTTTCATGTGGTAGCTCAGGGATGTGGGGTTGACAAGACATTTTGTAAGGGGATATGTGTGTAATTTATTTACCTTCTCCACACCTCTTGTCTACTCTGCCTTCATTTGCACCTCAAAATATTTGCAATTTAAATATCCCCCCTATGCTGTAGGACATGTCCCCAGCTGTACTGCAACCCTGATGACTCTGACTCATGATTCAGACTGGTTTTGCACCAGTAGTGCTGATTTCGGCTGGAAACAGTGCTGAAGAGGTTCAGACAAAAGAAGGATATCAGGTGTACTAGGCAGCATGGGTGATTTCCTATTTGAAGACCAAGAAGAAAGAGAAAAGAGCATGTGACACCACATGAGCACCATTTTTAACCCTAACATCAAAAAAGGACAACACAGTTTTCTGCTGTAGCCTACAGATGGACATGAGTCAAGTAACACAATGGATGCTTGCCAGTTGTTGATAAGTCTGTGCAGCAGACACTCCTTTATCTGCCATAGTTGCTTAAAAGCAAAAATAACCACTTACCTTACAATGAAAAGTTTGAGGCACTTTAAAATGGTGCTAATCTTGAGCTGTAAAACAACAAAAAAGTACAGGTGAGATTGATGCCCTAGGCACAGTGAAGGAAAGAGAGACAGGATTTTATTATATTTATAATTCTGTTTATATTCTAGATTGTAAACTTGTTACCCCATGCTGACAACAAACCACTGCATCTTCCCTTTCTTGTCAAAGCCCATGCCTGATTTTCTCTGAAAGGGTTTTTTCTCCGTAGCATTCCTACAGCTATACCATTACCTTTGAGCAGATGTCAGGCAGCACGGCACGGCTGCCTGCAGATCGAGTTGCTGCTGCCAACTCTCGCGAGCTTTGTGTCAGAAACAGTTGATTATAATGTCAGGACTGTCCAATTTACGGGCTTAAAGCTGCAGCTGCATTCTGCATTTTCTCTGAAGTATTCAAAGATCTCGACTCTTAAAAACTTTGTAGTTCTTGTAATAGAAGTGGGGTAAGTGATTCTCTATTTACATGTCTCTGTCTAGCAGGGTAATTTACAGTTCAGCTTGGTTTGCACGGGGATTGGGATCTTTTAAAGCGTTACGCTCTGCCCATTTGTTGCTCTCTTGGGAAAACTCACTTCGCTCTGAAAATGGAACAAGTAAGCAGACGTGTGTATCAGACCTTGGTATTATTCAAGGGATCCTGGGCTAAGTAAATTAAGCTGAGCTAGAAATCACTTATTAATTCAACCATCTCTTCTATTTAAATAGTGATTATATGGTCTTGTGTATAGATTTTTTGCCTGGGTGAAGATTTGCAAGGAGAGGAAACAGTCATTGAAATCAATTCTGTTCACTTGCTGAATAAGAATACAAAAGTGTAGCCTGTTTAACTTTTGCTGGAGATAACTACTACAGAAGCAGCTTTTTATAGTATGCAAATACATTATCTGTTCGGTTAAGGTTGATGAGCTAAAGCAATCTTCTGACCATTTTACTCTCATAGTAGTAATCAAGTAACATTTGTTTTGCTCAGTGGGTTTTACATTGTTGAATTTGTTTTAGTACAGCACTGAAAACCTTATTAAAATCATATTTGCCATGTGTTCAAGGTATAATAATCACCTTCCTGTCACTTGCTACTTTTGTGAATATTAGCAGAGTAACAAGACTAGACAACTCCTTTCTTTCAGCAGTATGAAACTTCTGTGTTTTTCAAGTTTGATCTAGCTCAAACTTTTTCTTTAAAATGCTACCTGTTCTTTTGCAGAGCTAATTAAAAAGGTACAGAACTGAATGTTTTGCTAGGTTTTTTTCTTCCTAAAATTGTCTAAAACTACTTGGGGTCAAAAGTTATGCCTCTGTGTTTTGCAATGTTACACTGTTTTCCTCCCATCTCATTCCTTTTTTAATTAACAGGAAAGCACAGAGGGGAATTAATTTTAATTACTATTTAGATATTAAAAGCTTTAGGAACTTTAATGTTTCTTGCTCTTCTTAGAGCCATTTTCTCTTCTTCATAATGATGTTTGAAATCTCTTAGTATTTCCATCTTGCTGTTGTGATTTGATCCTCAGTGGTATCTTAGAAGTGAATACAAGAAAAATGCAAGTGTCAATGAAACACATATCACAGCACTGTGCATTGGGTGCCCACACACCCAACTCAGTCCCTACTATTAACATTTCTCACAGCCATGCCAGTTTCCTTGGTTGACTGTGAGAGAGGGTGAAAGAGTTTAGCCCTAAGCTGATCTTTGCATACGTTTTTCTCTTACAAGATAGCCAGGTTGGACAGGGCTTTGAGCAACCTGGTCTAGTGGGAGGTATCCCTGCCTATGGCAGGCAGGTTGGAACTAAATGATCTTTAACGTCCTTTCCAACTCTAACCATTCTATGATTCTGTGATTCCATAAGATTTTATTACAGGAATGAACACACACACAAAAAAAGACCAGCACACAGAAAGGGGAGATAAATGCCACTAAATGATGGGATCCTCCTGTGTGGGTACTGCGGGCTGCTGGAGCAAGCCTTTGCTTACACAAACTGCTCAGGAGTTGCTGGACTACGTCAGTTGTCCAGATTGGCTACTGACATCACTAAAGTTTAGCATTCATGGGAGCATTTGCATGTTTCTATAAATCAAACTGAAGGCTATGTGGAGTGTTAGACCAACCCTGAAGTCTATTGCTCCCATTCAGCACCTTATCTTTTATTTTTAATAAAAAATCAAGAGTATAATTGTTTGTGTTTTCTAAAATTTATCTGTTTTTCTGTCTGTTTACATGAATGCTAAAAAAAATTGTTGATGTTATCTCAAAGTTAGGAACCTCTTTGCGCAAAATCATCCTTTTTTCTCCCCTGCAGTTTTGTACTTGATTTCCAAGAATATACAAACAAGCAGGGGGAGCTCATATTAGGCCACAGCTGTACTTTCCACAGAAATTAGCCTCATGCCTATTAAGGACACAAGTGCTTCTTATTAACAAAGAATGGCCTGTTTAAAGTGGCAGGACAGAGTACGCTATGTAAAACAGGGCAACAAGCAAAAAATAGAAGGAAGCTTTGTTGAGCGTTTTCAAATATGTTAGCTGGGTTTATGCAAAGAGACTTTTACTGACTTTTCATTTTCAAGGGGAGGATATGGTGGTTTAAATAGCATTTGAAAAAGGCTGGGGTAAATTAGTATTAAATGTGGTAGATAATTAGCCTCTATCCTCTTAGCTTTAAGAAAATATTTTCACTTTTTTTTCAGGAAGCAATGATCATGCCATACTTAAAATATTAGGCACCACGTACATATATTATAAAATCCTTGGCTGTTTAGCCTTTTAATGCTAATCCTAACTAGTAGAAGTATGAATGCTTGACATGACTATGATGATTGTAAACTTGGTTATGTTGATTTAGAGAAAAAATCTTGAAACACTTGTTTCATTTAAGAAGTTCCATGTGAACATAAGAAAAAACTTTTTCACTGTGAAGGTGACAGAGCACTGGACCAAGCTGCCCAGAGAGGTTGTGGAGTCTCCTTCTCTGGAGACATTCAAAAGCTGCCTGGACACATTCCTGTGTGACCTGATGATCCTGTTGTGGCAGGGGGGTTGGACTGGATGATCTTTTAAGGTCCATTCCAACTCCTGATACTCTGTGATTCTGTCTTGGTGTACCTTTATATGCAGCCACCCACAGGAGCTGATGAACTGACAGTCAGCTCAGAGGTGCTTCATGTGCTTCACTTGTTAAAACACCTTCAGGTCCTGAGACATATGGGCAGAACAATGAAATCACCCAGTGCTTTGAGTTTGTAGCAATGTCACCTCAACGATTTGCTTCAGCCCAGGCGAATACTGTGACACAAATATATAGTTCAAAACTCAGGTGGATCTGGAAATCCTTGGATTAAAACTTGGCTTCAAGCTCCGTTTCATTTTTCAGGGGACACATGTTTATGTGTGGAAAAATCTGTGCCTAGTGATGTTTGTTATCACTCTTTATTGATCTGAGAATACAAATCACCAAAGTAACCTCTAACAGAACAATGACTAGTTGGATCACAGATCATGAAATGTTCTGTTCATCGTGTCAGTGGAAATGCAGCAGAGGTAGGTCATTTGCTAACTGAAGTAGACAGAGTCTGCTTATATGACTTTACCTTCTCTGGTCTAGCTTCCTCAGGTCTATGTTTTTTTTAATGACAGAGTTTTTCTGAAGCACTTTACCAAATATTAAACATAGACTTTGCAACACAACTAACTAACAAGAACTTACAGTTAAAGACTGCTGAGCTTTGTGCAGCAGCACCATCTTATTTTCAGTCACCATGGGATGAGATACATAGTTTTTGAATAAACTCTTTTGGCTCTGGTAGAAATACACTGCAATACTAACTATGAATTTCTTTTTTCCTGTGTTTCAGGAATCATGATTTGGACAAACGGTACAAGTCTCTATATCAGATTTCTTATGTGGCTTTTTCTCCTGCATACGTTCATCAGAAAGGTAATGCCTGAAGATAACATCATTACAACCAATAAAGGCAGAGTCAGAGGGATGAATCTGCAGGTACTGGGGGGAACAGTTACAGCTTTCCTTGGAATACCTTACGGACAGCCGCCCATTGGTAGACTGAGATTTCAAAAACCAGAACCTCATGAGAAGTGGTCAGATGTTTGGAATGCCACAAAACATGCAAACTCTTGTTACCAGCTTATAGATACAACTTACCCAGGATTTCCTGGAACAGAGATGTGGAATCCAAAAACGAACCTAAGTGAAGACTGTTTATACCTTAATGTATGGATTCCTTCTCCCAAGCCCAAGAATGCCACTGTCATGGTGTGGATATATGGCGGTGCTTTTGAGGCTGGGTCAAGTTCCCTACCAGTCTATGATGGCAAGTTTCTGGCCAGGGTAGAAAGAGTTGTTGTAGTTTCCATGAACTACAGGCTTGGTGCATTAGGATTTTTGGCTTTGCCAGGAAACAAGGAAGCTCCTGGAAACGCAGGTTTATTTGATCAAAGATTGGCACTTCAGTGGGTCCAGGAGAACATAGCAGCATTTGGAGGCAATCCAAAAAGTGTGACTATATTTGGAGAGAGCGCTGGCTCGGCTTCTGTCAGCTACCATATCCTTTCTCCTAAAAGCCATCCTTTATTCACAAGAGCCATCATGGAAAGTGGATCTGCAAATGCCCCTTGGGCTGCAATAACAGCATCTGAAGCCAGAAACAGAACAGTGGCTTTAGCTAAACAACTCCAGTGTCCCACCAGTAATGAGACAGAGCTGATTCTCTGTCTCCAAAAGAAGGACCCAAAGGATATACTGGAGAACGAAATTTTTGTTTTAACATATGCTCCCCTTATAAAAGTATATTTTTGTCCAACTGTGGATGGCGATTTTCTCTCAGACATGCCAGAAACGTTGATTGAGAAAGGCCTTTTCAAACAAACACAGATCTTAGTCGGTGTTAATAAAGATGAAGGATCAGCATTTCTAGCATATGAAATCCCTGCCTTCAGCAAGGATAGTGATGGCTTGATCAATAAAACAGAATTTGAAGAAGCTTTAACTCTGTCCTTCCCAGAAGCAAGCAAACTCGCAATAGAATCGATCATTTTTCAGTATACAGACTGGGAAAATGAGCAAAAGCCAGAACATTACCGTGATGCCATGGATGATATCGTTGGTGACTACAATATAATATGTCCCGCAGTGGAATTCACAAAAAAATTTGCACAGCTAGGACACAATGCATTCTTTTATTTCTTTGAACATCGATCCTCAAAGCTCCCTTGGCCAGAGTGGATGGGAGTAATGCATGGTTATGAGATCGAGTTTGTGTTTGGATTGCCCCTAGAAAGAAAAGTGAATTACACCAAAGCTGAAGAAATCTTAAGCCGATCCATGATGAGATACTGGGCAACTTTTGCAAAAACTGGGTAAGTTCACTGCAGAGGTTTATTTGGTTGGTCAGAAGTTTGTTTGGTTGGTCAGAAGTTTGTTTGGTTGGTCAGATGCTTGTTGTTTCACAGATGGAAAAACCCTAACTGTTTTGATGGTGGTTTGAAGCCTCATGATAAGCATGATGAGAAAGGGTTAATTGTTCAGCTATCCAGAATTCCTTTTTTAAGTTCTGACAAAAAACACTGTCTTAGTAAAAGAAACTCTTGATGCATAGCTCAATCTATTGTATAAGCTTAACAACATGTATCCACCTATAAAAGCAATACAAAAACATCTTTTTGCCATGGCAGTGGTTGTTACAAAGAATGGCAATGGTTTCAAGCTTCAGAAACAAAATTTCAAAATTCCGGGAAAGAGCTCTAGTGGTAGAAGTAGGAGCAAAAAGCCCAATTTTCTTTAAAAAGTAATTTGCTCAGAACATGCAGGTGTATAATATGAAGTTATATTATGTTCACATGATGAAGTCATTGGGATTGCAGGGTGTTTTCAGAAAGCCTGTCTTCCCATGTATACTCTAAGTATAATCTGAGATTTCACTGAAGCCGATGACAAAATACTTCCTTTTTTCCATTAGACTCATCTTTAAGTGAAATATGTACTTGCCTGTGTAAGAAGCAAATAAGCATATTTCATTTGGATGTTTGAAATGGATTAAATACAACCACTCATTCAGTCTTTTTAGCTGGAGTCCAAAACAAGTGAGACAGCCCTTGCTCTGCTCAGCAGGGTTGTGGGGCCCCTAATGCAATATTCAGTTTGAAAGGAAAACATTTTGGTGGGGTAAGAAAAACAGTCATTACCATGGTCACGTGTGATTAGTCTCAAGGCTGCAAAGCTGATGAGATGAGGAGGTATCTTGTCTTCTCAGAAGCTTGGTTTGTGCGCTCTCCTGAGAAAATTATATATATAAAAATCTGTACCTGAGAAAACATACAAACACTTAATTCACACTTTAAAAATGTTTAATTAACTTATATTTTTAAATCTTGCATTAATTTTACTTCCATGGCGGACTTTTCCTTTGATTTGTGAAGGATATGTAGATTTGTAAAGGTAGAAATCAGCTTTGGAACAGGATCTAATTATTTTTCTTAATAGATTAGAAATCAGAGGAGACCACTGTACTCATTTAGCCTATATAACCTTGTACATAACACAAAATACAGGTAGGACTTAAACATTTCCAGTGATGAAAAATCCAGAATACATGTTGCTAGGTTGTTATAAAGTGTAATTACACTTAAAACAGTTATAAAGGGAAGTTTTGCGTTTTGCCTATTCTACTACTGCATTTTCCAGACACTATTTTATTTGACAATTTCTAAGCTTTACCTTATGATTTGTGTTCCATATAGAGATAGTTATAGGCTTTATTGAAATAACTATTAATCCTTTTTTTTGTTAAACAAAGCAGGTTATACACTTACATCTTTCACTATAAAGCATTTTTTTTTCAAGTTAAATTATTTTTTCATATTTAAATAACTATACATCTTCTTTAAAACATCACCTTGTTGGAACTTTCCCTGTTGGAATTAAACCCTGTCATCCCCAAAGAGTTCTAAGTACAGCTGTCAGCCATTCCCTCTAGTTCAACCTGATATTCCCCTGTTTATTCACCCAAGGGAAGTCCTGTTTGCCTTGACTGTGGGGTTATCTGTGCCTGCCTGTGTGCAGTGGCTCTGCGACCTGCCCGAGTTCTCCCTTCTGCAGCGGCTCTGCTCCACAGCTCTGAAACACGTTGAGCACCAACCTGCCCGAGCCCTGCCTGGTTCCTTCACATTACACTTCAAGGTGAACTAACAGCTTGTTTTCATATACAACCTCTTTGCTTATGAATAGGTGTGATTGACTGTTTGCCTTGATATGTAGGAATGTTAATTACATTAACAAGTTCTATCTCCTTTATATATTGGAGCTTGTAATACTTTTTTATCATAATTGAGCATGTTAAAACTCAGAAAAATGACTATATAGAGAGCTATACTCATCAAATGCATAATGTTTTAATGCAGGTTTTATTCTTGTAAAATTTAATCTAAAATTCAATCTGTAAGCCCTTCATGCTTCTCTCTGTACTCGGAGTCTGATGACACCACTGCATATGAATCTGATGTGAAAGACCATAGCAGAGAGAGGAAAATTCAGCAGCAGTGCAGGTTCTGGAATTGGCTGTGTGGTTGATTTATCAATGCCAAAAATGCATCTGATAGATTCCCAAGATGAAGTCTGCACGGTGAGGTCAGTTAAAACTTGGTATCAATTCCTGCATCACAAAGACATGCTATGACAACATTGCTTTGAAGTTGGTGTCATTAGGCCCTTAGTGAAGAGTGAACTGAGTGAAGGCTTTACAGCCTGCCCCACAGGAGTTTGCAATCAGGATCTTATACCAGAGATAGCAGACCTTTCCATTAAAGAGAACTATTTCTTAGTAGGAAAAGAGAAATTCAGGTCTATATTAGATTTCGCAGAACTATATTTGCATTTCTGTCAACTACTGATTTATATATATATATATAAATTTTATGTGTGTATCTATACAATTTTTATTTGTGTATATATATAGATAAAACTCAATAACCTGCTCTGCAAAATAAATTACACTGTTGCTGTCACTGTAGCAAGCTAAAATTAGACAACATAAGGTACATTCAGGTTTAAGTTTATTGATGACAGTCCTGTCATCTAGTCTGATTATAATTCGCACTATAATTAGATTAGCCTACAGACCAAATTTCAAGTGGTTTCCACAGCAAACGGCAAATAATCTTTTTCTCTGCCTCCACCACAAGTATCAAAAACACCACTATTGTGGTATACAATACAATCATGCAATTTATGTAACAGTAAAAGAGCCGATCAACATTAACCCATTATGTGACACTTTCCTCATCACCAAGAACTCAGAGCCCTAAGGCTTTGTAACACATCAGTCATAGTGCATAATGAGTGGGGAAGTAATAAGAATTGTTCATAATTCCAAATACAATAGGTGATCCTTGTTTTCCTAGTACCTTTGAGCAAGCAGCAAACATTTATAAAGAACTGGGGAAGCCCTGTTTGACATAATGTTTGTAGTAAACTGACACTATCAAAGGGCAAACATCTGAGGGAAAAATTAATTTACCATTGATGTCCTCAGTAGATGAGGAGAAAATCAAGCAAAAAGAGGAGATATTGCACAGCACAATTTTTAGTGAGGGCGTTTGACCTAATATTCTAATGTGCAGAAGTACAAAAGCACAAGGCAGGGACAAGCAGCCTGCAGAGGAAGGAGATAAGATAGAGTCAACAAAAGTTAAAAGAAATCCGTTTTCTCCTGTTACTTTTTAGTTGGGAGGGACCAAGAAGTGAAGCAGCTCACCACATGCAGAGCTGTTTCTCATAAGGGTTCTTCAAGCCCATCATTTGACCCTAATGATCTCTGTTTTTCATTCTCACATGAGCAGTAGGAATAAGAATGGTGATACAAGAAGTCAAAGGTATGTCCTGTAGAATCATTTTCTGTTTCTTAGAAATACCTAATGTTGTGTAAGAACAAAAGAAAAGGTAGAAAAAAAGAGGTGACTTTTTCAGAGAAGAAATTCTTGATTTCTACATTTCTTAGTAAACAAAAGGAGACTGTCAGCCCGCCATAAAGTTTTCTACTTGACCGCCACCCCCACAAATAGGTGATGCAGTTTTCTAAGTCTCTAGGCAATTCTTATTTCACATCCTTGCTAAAAATAAATAGCATTGATAACTGACCATTTTTTTCTGGAAAATTAGCGGGGATAAAGATTTTCTATTTTTGAATATGTATGGAGAATGGGTAATGTAGGTGATTCAGTAGGAGATGGGAACAGACATTTAGCCTGTGAGGATTAAAGTTAGATGCTGGCGTTATACACCGAATCTCTCTTTGGTACCTAAGGGAATAGTGTTATTTTTAGGAATGTGCCATATATTTGCACAGTCTGTAACATCTGTGAAGACCCTGCTGAGATAGTAATCTTTGACTATAAGCCACTGCTTTTCTGTCATAATATTCCCTGCAGATTCATTATCCAGAACAGGATTTGTCAGCTTGAGAACCTTTGGGAACTATGGATACCGTAACTACTTCTGTTACTATGCATAGGGACAGGCTCCTCATCATTGTCTGCAATATTTAGCCATAAAATAATTTTATTTCATATCACATACTCTGAGAAGTATGAAAAAAAAAAAAAAGCAAATTACCTCATGAGTCTGACTGTTCAGGCAGTTAAATGGAGTAGCTTGAGGAAAGGACAGACTGGGAGGCCCATAACATTCCTGGTAATGATTGTTAGGAGCAGCCTTTTGGATTATTTCTAGCTAATGCTAACCCTGATGCTCACAGATAGACCAGAGGACACAGGTAAGCACCCATCATCGAGCTGTGGGTCTGCAAACTGGCAGCGTTAGTAACTTACTCTCCAGTTATACACTGACAGCATTCCTTCCCCTCAGAAATATGCTTAGGATGTATTTCAAGAGCAGGTCTAAGTAATCAGTGGTATAGATTAGCTGTTTGACTCCTGCAAAGATGTGCTAAACGTGGACAAAGATACCACACTGCTTCAGTGTTTAGAAGAGCATCACTCCAGTATTCACTCCTTTATTTCCTGCCCTTCCTGGCACGGCTTAAGTGCCTCTGCCCTCCAGTCCTGGGCCTTTCCAGTCTCCCCAGCATGCTGGTTTCTGAAGTCTGCTGGCAGCTGAACACTTGTATCTTCCAATGACCTTTTCACTTTAAAATTGAATTCAATATACTGAAGGAGAAAGTGCATAGGTCCTGACTGAACAGCATTAAGTCAGTCTTGAGGTGGATACTGATTTCCCAAAGGTAACTTACTGAACTCCCAATAAATTCCTGGGAGGGGAAGACAGAAGTTTCCAGGTGTGGCAATTTATTTTCAATCACTTGAACAATTCTGTTGTTTCATTATCACTGCAATTTTTAATGACTATATTTTTGGTATCAAGTAAGATACTGTTCCTAGTGCTATTAGAATAATTTCATTAAATATTTTTTTGCATGTATTTGAGTCTTGAAAGAACAACATTGTCATCACACCCTCAAAAATTTCTGTTCTACCATTGAGGGAAGAAAAAGGGTTATTACTGGTGCTGTTTGAATAAATCACATATAATAAAATATTTGGATTGAGTTGGAAAGAACAGATTCTAGAATCAATGCTCTTGATTTACACTTTGATTTAAAATTCTTCCATTTACTGTGAGCTAGGGTCTCCTCAGCTGATTCTTGTATTTAAGAATATTGGCAGTTAAATATCAACTGGTAGCCTAAAAATAATTTGATAGAATTCCAGACATCACCAAAATTTGTCAGGCAAGGAGATGTGGCCAAATTGTATTCAGCAGAAAACCATAGTGTGTTATCATATGGAAGGAGCTAGATCAGGCTCAGTATGATTATATATTTTATATATAGTTTTCAGTGGCCTTCTCCTGAATGCTTTCCAGCACACTTTATTTTAAGTGATGTCCATGGTGAAATAACTTAAATTTTTCTTTCCAAACAGTTTTAAAATTCATTTCACTGCTGCACTTTTGTTATTCTTCAGAAAGCTTTTGAAAGTAAGCAAGCGACACTAGCAGGTACTATCAATCAATCATAAGCAGCAGAATGCTCTGCTAACTCTAGTAAGAGTAAGTTTTATTTATCATGAAAAAATATATGGAATCCCAAATCAGTGGTTGCTAGGTTATGCCTTTTGCATTACTTTATTCATTAGATTTGGTAACTGTATTTAGACATGAGCGACGTAAAGTGGCAAGGAAACGGGCAAATCAGTTGAGATGAAAACACAAATAAGAATGTAGTGGAACACACAAAGATAATATTTTTTAAGGTTTTGTGAAAAATGTTTCAGATAAAAGAAAACGGGCAAAACTTGTCTCACTGCCAGTTTTACAACTGCTGAAACAAATCTTGGCAGCTTTTTCTATAAACTGAAGGCTTTGAAATATTTCCTCCTATGTTTTAGGGGAATTTGTGAGGCTTTGATTGTCCCACTAAAGCTCTGAAGCACTTTGCCTGGTTATTATTGCCTTTCCCTGATGTTCCACTGGTAGACATATAATAAATTTCAGTGCTTTTGTTACCAACTTATCACAACATGTTTATAGAGAGTAGTATCAGAACACTGAGAACAAAAACAACAGCCTCATATAGAGTCCAGACAGCAAATTGAACTGGGGACCTATATACTCTACGTATGGAAGGGAATGAATATACCGTGAAAAAAAAACAAACCAAACCAAACACCCCCCTCTCCCTCACACACAAAAAAACCCCAAAACAACAAACACCACACCAAAACTCCAACAACTTTTAATTTTCAGAAACTAGCAAGTTTTACGTTCCACTCAGCCATTTCATGGTAAAACATTTACTGTGTGTTGTATTTCTTCCTGAGATTAGCCCATGGCCACAGGAACAGAGGAAGGTGCCTAGATTTGATCAACTGGAGCTTAGAGGGACCAAGAGGAGACTTTTCCTGAAACTGCTACTTCTGGCATCTCATGTTTATCTAAAATAAGTAATCTTAATTAGAGATTTGACTGGATCAGGTCAAGAATCCAGAACAGAAGACTTCTGGGTGTGAGGTAAAAACCAAAAGCATATAAATGAGGCATGAGAGAGGTTTCTAAAAATATTAGAAGATATAGAGAAAGTCTTCCCTTTCCCATGTTAGGGAAAACTAAAGCTTTAATTTTGACCCAAAAGGGCACACGCATTCTCTCACTTGCTGTCTTTCAATGGAATAATCTCTAAGCCATTAAAAAGATTGTGAAAATCATAGCCATGAACAAAAAAAAAGGTCATATTTTAGGAAACACTGCTATTTCACCACCTTCACTTCGAATTTTTGGGTTCTTAGAAGTGACTCATCATCTTTCCAGAGTTCATACATACTGTTATATTCAGAAGCAGTAGTGGAAACATCTTTCTAGCAATCTATTTGGAAATAATGCATCATGGAAAAAATCAGTAACTAGAGACTTGCATTTGGCAGTCATCTCTCTCTTTCTGGCTTGCAAGCTGACAAGCTGTCATTGAATTTCAGAATTGAAACCAGGTGTATTTGATTCAGTCATCTTTTGAAAATAGGTCTGGGATACAAATTGTTTAGATTGGCTTAACATTATTACAAATATTGCAAAATTACAAGGAGATGTCTTTTTCCTTTCCATATGTGTAGCAAATGCAACTCCATCCATACAGATTTTGTTCTCTACAACAGATGAGTCAAACTATTATTTTCAAACATGCGATGAGAACATCTATTAAGGAAACATCCAAATATTGTAGTAATTGAGTAACTGAGTAATTGAGTGAGACATAAAACCTAAAACTATAATGCAAAAGTTTGCCTTGGGTATAACACTGCAATGCTTTACAGAAAAGAGTAAGCTCTAATACAATTGCCAATGGCTGCAGGATCAAACCCACCAGTGATAACGCATAGTCCTGGAACTGAGCAAGGTGGACTCCCTGTGCTTGTAGTCAGAGGCAGAGACACACAGACATGCACAAGAAAAGAAATGATAAAGAGGAAGTCTCTGAGATGGGTTTTTGTAGAGCTGTGCTACCTTTGGCTGACCCTCTAAAAGAAGAGAGGGAAATATCTTGGATGTGGCTTTTCCTGTTCTTGCAGAAGTAGGTAGAAAAGCTTGTACTGGACATGGTTCCCTGGCAAAGAGCCTACATGGGTATGTTCTGGGGAAAGGAGAGGAATGAAGAGATATAACTGTTCCAAGAGTTGAAATCATGGTATGATTGCAACTTCAAATATGGGAGCAGGAATAAGGAGCCTGGATGGAAAGAATTGTATTTGATGGAAACTACATGAGTAGGGAAGACAGGAAAAAAAGAGAAATAAATGCTAACTGATGCAAGAGGCTAGGTGAACAAAAAAAGACATAAGAGAAAAAGAAAAAAAAGAAATGGAAAAATAGAAAAGAATGTCTGATACTTGCTAGCCATTTTGGAGAGTGAAAGCACCTGTGAATATTGAAATGAAAGAAATACATGCATGAACTTCTGTGTAAATAAGGCAAGTTCATGTATAAGAGCAATATACTTCAGAGGTAACCTAGGATTAAAGATTATTTTCCCTGAATCATAACTTTTGCAGGCATGTAAACACATGGTTGCAAAATTCACTGTGAAATTCTAATTAGTGTTCACCCATAATTAATACTCTTTTTAGGTGCACTCTTCTTCCAAACTACTTTTCTTCAGCTTAGACCTTGTTTCATCCTCAAATGAAATTGAAGAAATTGAAGTTTAAAAGGTCTGCAAAGCCCATTTTTCCAGGTGGTTCTGGAACACTAATCTGAAGTCCTACTGAGTAATTTCACATGAAGAATGGAAACCTTTTGGAACACATTTTAATTTACTTCCCAGAGCAAGAGATTGACTTGTTTCAAGGAAGGGACAAAGGGGAGAAAAGAGGAAATGAGGAGCAGCAGAGGTTACCCAACACCATATTTTTGAAGGCAGCTCAATATGGTGTTTAATTTTTTTTCAATCAGCTGCAAAAGAAGTCAGTTGTGGGTAAATGTAGTTAGCAATTTAGTCACAGGATTTGTGAGATTCAGTCCCCACAAGTCTAAAAGCTGCATAAGTAGAAATCAGGCATTTCATGCTTTCAGTCAGCAATGTTACACAATTATATGCTAGTGCAGATGCAAAATTTAAAATTACCATCATGTGCTTTCCCAGACATCTCTGGCCACTATCTCTGTTCTCTACCTTTCCTTGGGGGAACATAAGACAACTTCCTAATTTCAGACAATACAAACTCGAAAG